>NC_133617.1:742487037-742779537 GCF_048593235.1 Sminthopsis crassicaudata | reverse complement strand
TAAAAATGGAGTTTAGATTGCTTTTCTGTATCTCTTCAGAAAAAGAGAACAGTGTCATTGCAAGAAATAATTGTAGTTCATTTTAGTTTTTTTTTTTTTTAATGAGAGAAAAATCCTCAAGGGGAAAGTCCTTTTTCTGTATTATTTTTAGTTTGATTTGTTATTTCATCAAAAGCAATGTTGCAGTGTGTTTTTCCCCTTTCTTTAATAGGTGGGAGGGAACTTTGACCTTAAGGTTGGAAAGGAACAAAATAAGCCTGGATGATGTTGGTTATGAGCATGACTGAACATGGCTCTTGTAAAAGGACCTTTCTTCCATATTTTATCCTATAGATCCAAAATATGGTAATGTTTACTGCTGCTAATATGCATTCATGACATAGACCATAATATAATAAAACACACACACAAACAAAAAATAAATTTAGAATTAGAGTATTAAATTGATACAACTGAGGTTTTTCTGGTTTCTTTTATTCTGAGGATAAAAAATCTTATATAACTTGAAAAATAAAATGTTCTTTCCTTCCATCCTTCCTTCCTTCTTTCTTTTCCTCTTTCTTTCCACCTGCCTGCTTATCTTCCAAACTCATTTCTCTCTTTGCTTCATCAGTGGAAATGAAAACAATTCTTAAATACATAATTGAAGTCAGTTGTAAATCGAAAGAAGCTAGATATTTAAATTAAAATAGGAGCTTTTATTTTTTTAAAAGATTCTTTCAGTAAAATGAGGAGACAGAGTATCACCTCCTATTATATTTTATTATGTCCTATTATATTCTTCTTGTGGGTAAATGGTTCTGAGACTAATATAAATTGAAGATTCTGTATGTTTTTTTAAGTATATAAAAAAAGCAGAAAAATGAGAGAGAATCATGACTAATCATGAAAGCCTAATATGATATCCCAGATCTGCTGCCTACTGGATGTTGGAGTCTGTTTCCTCCCCAACACCATTGCTTTTGAATTTAAGGCAGATTTATAGTGGTGGCTCTAAAGCTTTGGAGGCTTAGGTTCAGCACCCTAGACAGTTACCTATTGGCTGTAACACAATATCATTTTTTTGAATGTTTAAAAACAAGTATTTGGATGTCTGCAGTCACTCTAATAGCAAATCACTATCCCACTTTCATGTTCTTAGAAAAATAATCGTTCACATTTAAGTAAAATTTGAGAGTTCATAAGTCCTTTATAACCAATTATGTTTTTAAGGTGGTTCAGAAAGTTATATGATCTGTTTAATGTTACCCAGCCATTAAAGGGTCAATAGAAGCAAAATTCCCAATCAGATTTTCTTCCAAGTCTCTTTCTCATCATTCTTCTACTTCCTGTATGTGCAATTTTATTTCTTCTTCACTAAATTTATAAATATATAATGTTATGTTATATAGTATTATAACATATAGTTATATAATAATAGCTTTAAAAGACATTCACAACTTTTTATAGAATCAAATTTATTTGAACATTGAAATATTTTCTTTGCTAATGATTCTGTTCACAATAAAACAATTTAAATTTTAATAAGACTAGGAATTGGGGCACCTAAGTGGCTCAATGGATAGCGCACCAGCCTTGGGTGTCAGGAGGACCTGAGTTCAAATCCAATTTCAGGTACTTACTAGCTGTGTGATCTTGGGCAAGCCACTTAACCCTGATTGCTTCTAAAAGTAGAATACTAAGAAGTAATGTAGTTGCCCTGCAACTTATTAAAGGTCAATATTGGGAGTCGATTTTAATTTGTCATAATATTTTTATCATTACTACACAATAATTAGGGAATTAGGTAAATTGGGCAAATCCAAACCTGGTATATTTTCAGTTTGGGAAACTAATTCCAGTGGGTGAGATAAATGTTTATCTGCAAGACAGTCCCGGGGGGATACTAAAAGTTTAACTGAATTGCCAGAGTTTCCCAATGAGAGTATGCCAGAGGCAGAGGTAAAACCTGGTCTTCATCATTCCAAAGCTGGTTCTCCTCTATCTACTAACACTAATTTTTTTTGGGGGGGAGAGCAGAATACTTATTATGGGATATCTCTTTTTAGCTTTGGCAGAGGAACAAGTCATGTGGTTTAGAAATTCTCACCTACTTATTTTCTATGTCCAAAATATTCTGAATTATAAACTGCCATTTAAGTCCCACTCCTCTATTCCTCTAAGGACTCCCCTCAAAGTTTTGTCTTCTTTCTCCACCATGCCTTGCCATGATCTATCACACTCTTAATCCTAGAAAACACCTTCTTCTTTAGATTGGACAGTTCCTTCTGGAACCTCCATTTCAGAGACATTCCCAGACCAGCCATATTTCATTCCTTCATTCCTCTCTAAGCTCTATTCCAAATGGACTTTTTTCTTCATTTTTTCCCAGTCTTTCCCCTGTCCAAGTCTCCTCACTCTTTTTAAGCTTCCCTCTACCTGTTATCTTTTCCCCATTAAAGTATAATCTCCTACAATATAGAGACTTTTCATTCTTTCTTACTATCACTGCACTGCTAGTATTTAGTGTAGTGTCTGACAATACTAAGTGCTTAATAAATGCTTATTGAATTATTGAGCCTGAAAAAAACTAAGAAAGTTATCCTTTTTCTCTATTACAGTCACCTCCAACCAACAATTCTTAATACTTATGAAAAGTGGTCATGCAAGACAAATTCGCCACTTCTGCCAGTATAGTGACCCTACCTGCAAAGGAAATATTGTTTGTCTGGCAAGATGTGCTTTTGCTGAAGCCTTGTTGACTTTGTAATTACTTTTTTCCTTTTTAGATATATTTTTATTAAATATCTCTGTAACTTCTAATGTTTTACAAGGAACAAAAGTAAATTTCTTTGGTCTGTAATATTCTGAAATCTTTGTTCTCTTTTTGGAAGATCAATACATTTACCCTTTTCCACTGTTTGGTATGTCACCTGTTCTCCACCATTATTCAAGAATCACTGACAGTGGCTCAGGAGGCACACTTGCTGATTATTTCCAGGATCCCAAGATCTGGGAAATCCTCAACCAGAACAGGTGACTTGAATTCATCAAGGGCAACCAGGTGCTTTTGTACTAACCCTTGATATAGCCTGGGTTAGCTGTTTGTGTTTTGCCACATTGATTCAAAGACCATACTGCTTGGCCCGGAAATCAGAGGCACTGGACAGAATAGATCTGCCTTCTTTTTCAGGTTGTCACTTGTCAACATCCCATCTACACTCAACATCTGTCCTCACCTCCCTAGAGCTCCTGGGTCCTAATTAGTGCCAATAATGAATGATTCCTTTGAAGTGGTTGTGGGGGTTTATATCTGCACTATTTGAAGTTCTGATTATGTAAACTATGATCATTGTTTCTACCCCAGTAGAAATATGGAGTGAACACTTGAATAATGTCTCTATTTTACAGAATTCCCTAATTGTCTGCACTAATCTGGACCCAGGTGTAGCTTTAAGAACCACCCTTTCTGATCTCTCCAGTTTCCTTCATTGAAATTGTCAATTCATTCTGTGTTTCACCTTACTATCACTGTTCTTACAGGAGTCAATACTTATACAGCATGGCATAATGCTGATCTCTATTATTTAGGGATCCCTAGAAGCCATGTATTGACCTAGAAAACCTCATATCAATATTATATATACACATGCCATTGTATTTTAATTTTTAAAAGTATTTTTCAACTATCTCTTAATCTAGTTAGGGTCTTAAGAGTAAAGGTGTGTTGTATACCTTGAACAAAGAGCACTGAGAATTTGAATTGAATTGAGATTCTAGAGTTAACATAGATCAAGACTTCTTCTCTACAAGGACAGTTATCTTCAGCTTTCTATATTTGTGTGTGTGTGTGTGTGTGTGTGTGTGTGTGTGTGTGTGTGTGTGTGTGTGTGTGTGAGAGAGAGAGAGAGAGAGAGAGAGAGAGAGAGAGAGAGAGAGAGAGAGAGAGAGAGAGAGAGAGAGAGAGAGAAAGTGAAAGTATCAGGGTTAAGTGACTTGCCAAGGATCACACAGTTAGTGAATGTTGTGTCTGAGATGAAATTGAATTTGGATCCTCCTGACTTCAGGACCAGTACTCTATCTATAGAGCCATCTGGCTGGCCTCTTCTATATTTTTTGGAAGCCTAAATTGCTTATTGAGTACCCTACTCAAATATATATATATATATATATAATCATATATATATATATATATATATATATACATATATATATATATACATATATATATATATAATTATATATAATTATTTTCTTTTGGTTCTTCAGAATTTGATTTTTGGGTATTTCCAACTCTTTTATGGTGACTTTGAGTATTAGTCTATGGCTTTTTATTTTTTCCTCTGAATCATTTAAAATCTTCTTTCTCAAAATCAAGAGTACATTCAAGACCATGTCTAAATCTCTTATTCTTCTTTGTCAAAAGCTTTAGGATTGAGTAGTTCGCTTCCTCATCCTTCACACTATCACTTCCACTATAGCAAGCCTTTCCCCTATAGTAGTAAGAATCCAATCTAGTTTAGAGTTTATCCTTGTTTGTTCCTTTACTTTTAGAATTACACAATTATAAGTTCAAAACATAACTAGTTGCTTTGGTGTTACAAATGGAGAAGCTGAGGCAGAGTGGTAAGACAATGGGTTTAGAATAAAGTAAGTTGTGATGAGTACTACCTATGTGATCTTGGGCAAACCATATGAACTCTATGAGTCTCAGTTTCCTTCTCTTCAAATTGAGGGGATTGCACTGGATGGGACTTCTCAGGTCTCTTTAAGCAATCCGTCTATGATCCTATAAGGCTCAGAAAGGTTAAATAATTTGACCAGGCTCATATACATACTAAGTGTCTGAGAAAGGATTTAAACTCAGATCCTCCATGATGCCCCGGGGCCATAAAACACTCTATTCTACCATCTTTCTTTTCAAGTAAAAAGACTCAGGTGTATTTGATGGAGGAGAAATTGGGCAAGCTTTTAGAGGTGATTCGTCCCTAAGCAAAATATATCCACCCTCTGGATAAATATCTTCCCACAAATGTCTTGTCTTGAAGACAATCTCTGCTTATCGCTCTGGAACCAACATGCTGGAAATGCCATGCATAGGACTACATTATTTTCTGCATCAATGGTTTCATTGACCTCATAATACCTGACATCTACCTGATACCTCATGGGGAATTTGATGTGGTCTAGAGAACATAAAAACAGAAATTAGTACTAAGTACAGTCAGGGAATCTCCTCCAACAATTCCCAGTTCCTTCTAATTCTCATCTTTATATTGTCCTGCATTAAAAAATAATCAAGGGGACTATTTTGTGCTGAAATAAAACTACCTTGTAATCAGTCATTCAGTCAATTAGCATTTATTAAAAGGTCCTATTATATACAGGATTCTATGTTAAGTAGTGAGAATATAAACAAAAGCAAAAACCCAAAGCATATATATATATATATTGTACCTAGGATATACTATAAGATATTTAATATGTATGGGAATGCCTGCCATCTAGGGGAGGGGGTGGAGGGAAGGAGGGGAAAAATTCGGAACAGAAGGGAGTACAAGGGAAAATGTTGTAAAAAAATTACCTATGCATATGTACTGTCAAAAATGTTATAATTATAAAAATTAATAAAAAAAATATCAAAATCTAAAAAACAAAAAACAAAAAGAAAAAAACAAACAAACAAACAAAAAAAAAAACTCTAAAGCATACCAAGTCAAAACCCAGTCCTTGCTCTTAAAGAGCTCAGAGTCTAATGGGGGAGAAATATCATGGAAATAATTATCTACAAATAAGCTATAAACTAATTAAATTCAAAATTATCTTATCTAGAAGGCACCAAGATTTAAGAGGATTGAGAAACATCTCTTATACAAGGTGGAACTTGAAGGAAGCTAGGGAAACTAGGAGTTGTGAAAAGGAATAACATTCCAGGCATGAAGTCAACTAGGAAAAAAAGCTCAGGGTTGAGAGATGGATTGTCTTGTTATAGGAATAGCAGGGAAGACAATAGTATTGGATCAAAGTGTACATACAGAAGAAGATGGAAAGGGCCATGATACGAAGAGCCAAACAGAAGGTTTTATGCTTCATTCTAGTAGCAATAATGATCACTATTGTTGAATGAGTAAGAAGAGTTCCATGTTTATGACCTGCACTTCAGGAAAATAAATTTTTTCTCCAATAGTATTTTATTTTTCCAAATACATGTAAAGATAGTTTTCAACATTCATTTTTATAAGACTTTGGGTTCTAAATTTTTCTCCCTCCTTCTCTTCCTTTGCCTCACTCCAAAAAAGCAAACAATCAGATATAGGTTATGTATAAATATATATTTATACACACACACACACATACACACACACACACACACACACACACACACACACATATATATATATATATATATATATAACCATTTTAAACATATTTCCATATTTGTCATGTTGTGCAAGAAAAATCAGACCAAAAAGGGGAAAAAACATGAGAGAGAAAAACAAACAAATAACAAAAATTAAAAATACTAAGCTTTGATCCGCCTTCAGTTTCCATAGTTCTCTTTCTGGATCTGATTGTCATTTTCCATCTCAGTCCATTGGAATTGTCTTGAATCACTGTATTGTTAAGAAGAGTCAAGGCAATCATAGTTGACCATCACTTAATATTGTAGCTGTGTACAATGTTCTCCTGGTTCTGCTCACTTCACTCAGCTTTAGTTCATATAAGTCTTTCCTGGCTTTTTGGAAATCAACCTACTCATCATCTCTTATTTTCCATTATCTTCACATACCATAACTTATTTGCCATCAACTGGGCAACTGTGCCATTACACAAATTGCTGCTATAAACATTTTTGCATATATGGGTCCTTTTCCCTTTTTATTATTTATTTGGGACATAGATTCAATAATGAAATTACCAGATCCAAAGGTATATACAGTTTTATAGCCCTTTGGACATAGGTCCAAATTGCTCTTCAGAATGATTGGATTATTTCACAACTCCACCAACAATGCATTAGTGAGGAAGATTATTTTGATAGCTGAGTAGAGGATGAACTGAAAGAGAGGACCTTGAGACAAGGAGACTTTGCAATAGTCCAGGTATGAGATAATAAAGTCCTGTGCCAAAGTAGTGGCTATATCAAAAGAAAGAAGGCACATGCAAGAAATACTACAAAGGTAGAAATGATAAAATTTGACACCTAGTGTGTGTAAGAGAGACAGAGACAGAGACATCACACACACACACACAGAGTTAAGAATGACATCTAGATGAGAACTTGGGGATTGCTAGGTTGCTCTTGCCTTTTATAGTAACAGGAAAGTTGAAAAGATAGAAAAACTTGGGGGAGAGGGAAGATAATTTGCTCAGTTTTGTACATGTGCAGTTTTGGATGTTTATAAGACATCCACTTTATGATCTCTAATACAAAGCTGGAGGTATGGGATTAATGGTCAGGAGAAAGATCTAGATGGGATAAATAGACCTGGATGACATCTGCATGGGGAAGATCATTGAATCCATGGGAGTTGATGAGATTATCAAAGAGGAAAATCAGAAAAGAGTGATGTTCCCCCCAAAAAAGAGAGAATAGAAAAGGGAATAAAAATGGTGTCAGGCTGCACTGAGGTCAGGAAGGATGAAGAATGAGTGCAGACCATTAGATCTGACAATTAAGAGATCATTGAGCAACTTTGAAGGAAAAAAAAAAGTTTAATGATGAGAATGGAAGCTACACTGCAGAATTAAGAAAGGAATGAGAAGAATTGAAGTGGAATCACCAACTTTTTTGAGGAGTTTAGCCACAAAACAGAGGAAAGATAATCAGACAGAAGACGGTAGGGATGGATGGTTCAGGTGAGAGTTTCTTGAGGATGGGGGAGACATGGGAATATTTGAAAGGACTAGTTTTGATAAATACCAATAGTAAATAAACAAGGAGAGTTGAAAATGAGATTATGGATGCTGCAAGGGGAAGTCTGCCAAAGAGAATGGGGTACAATGAGATCATTTGTGCATGCAGAGATATTTGCTTTGACAAAGAGAAAGGCCATCTCCTCATTTGAGACACGTGAAGAAGAGGATAATGGCAGGCTGCATCTGAATGATGTTAGTTGAGGAGGGGAAGACAAGAAAGAGCTCTTGGTGAAAGGCTTCAATCTTTTCAGTGAAAACTGAGATGAGGTTTTCAGTTGAGAGGGGGCCAAGGAAAGCTATGGGAAGTTTGAGGAGGGATTAGAAATTTAGGAAAAGCTTTTGTAGTAAGTGGTTAAAAACTCATTTTAAGAGATGTAGAACAATTGCCTTGCAGCAGTGAGAGCCCAAGTGAGATTATGTAGCGTAAGTTTATGGTGGAGGGACAGCTGGGTGGTGCAGTGGATAGAGCACCAGCTCTGAAGTCAGGAGGACTGAGTTCAAATCTGGTCTCAGACTTAATACTTCCTAGCTGTGTGACCCTAGGCAAGTTACTTAACCCCAATTGCCTCACCAAAAAATAAGTAAATAGATTGATAGAGGAATAAATAAATAAATTTATGGTAGATCCCAATCAGCAGTTTCACAATTTTCTCTGTTTCCATTCAGCAGCAAGTAGTAGAAGTGAAGGTAATAGAGGAGGAAAAATTCAAGGCTGAGTTTGGTGGAACAAGATCTTTTACAAGATAAAGGGACAAGAGACTCAAAGGTAGAGGGCAGTCTAAAATGAAACTGGTTTCTCAAGGGATCATGACGATAAAGAGAAAAGATTGTAGTGAGCCCATGGGCAAAGGACTGGAAAGATCTGAAGGATAAATATCATAATGAGGATGATATACAGGAGTTTGGCCCTGCAAGGCACAGGAGGAGGTGAAAGAATAGCAGATTATGATCTGAGGAAGGACTGAATGAAAATATGTGGTCCTTCTGGAGGGGAACCTGAAAGGGAATCCCTGATATCGGCCTTCTCCAGGCTTCTCAGATCTTACTCTCAAAATGTTTCAAGTGAGTTACCTGTCTGCCCAACTCGATTGTAAGTTTTGTTAAGGCCAGGATCAAAGGATTCATCATTCAGTGGGTAGTTTCTTGAGGATGAGCATTTCTCTGCTGAATGAGGCTAGTTCTCATATAGCCTTGGTATCCCTGGGTCATCTCTCCTTTAGAGTTCAAATCCATCCTCCACAAAGTTGCCAAAATATTTTCTTTATGGGTGAAATAGGCTGTGTGATTGATTTCCTGGGTCAACAATCCTCTGTGGCTCCCTATTGCCTCCAGGATTAAATTCAACTACTCTTTTTTTTAGCATTTAAATTATTATACTGCCTGGTTCCTTCCTACTTTTCTGATCTTATTTTATTTTATTTTCTTTATATAATCTATGTTTGAGAAAAAATGACCTTGCTATTCCTAACATATATTATTATATGTTCTGTCTGTATCTTTGCAGAGGGTTTCCTGGGGCCTGCCATATTCTCCCTACCTAACTCTGTTCTTCAAATTCCTAGATTAATGCATCATTGAAGGAACATTTCCATGAAGCCTTTCCCCCATTCATCAACTATTAGTGCCTCCCTCCTGAAAAGACCTTATATTTATTTATCTTTGCTTTATCGCTCCATCTCTCTCTATAGGAACACATTCAGAGAATGTAAGCTCCTTGAAGATAGGAAATATTTCATTATTTGCTTTCCATCTACAGCTTCTAACATAGTGCTCAGAACATACTAGGTGCTTAATAAATGCATGTTGATTGATTGATTTTCTTAGGACCATTGTAAAGGGCTAGAACTGAGCAATGCACTTGGATAATGAAGCACGTGAGACTAATTGCCAATTGGACAGTTCCCTATTAACTTGTTTGAAGGTTGACCCTCCCCAGCTGTTCTGTGCTGACTTGATTGGTGGGACAAAGAGGGGGAAGTGACTTGTGTGGGAGGAGGACAAACTTGGCTCATGGAACTCATGCTCTCTCGCACTCATGACCTGGCGTTGGAGGGTGAGGGTAAAAGATCAAGAATAAAGACGTTTAGTGATCCTGACTCCAGCTGATTTCTGGGAAGATAGAGTTCCAGCAGACCATTTTGAAGTATTTCCAGTTCAGAACTTGTGACTCCATTTGAATAGTCTTCAAGAATCCAGGATCACTTCCATGCCACAATGAGCCATACAATTAGGATTTTGTGGAAGGATGGAGTCACATATTTATGTTATTCAGTTCAACTCAATTTCATTCAGTTTGCTTCTACTAAATGCAACAGCTGGAAATTAGTTGCAACAGGAGTATCTGTTTCTCCTTCCCACCCTCATCATAATGTCATTCATTGATAAATTGTTATTGACTAATCAATTGAATAGTCAATACATTTTCTAGTGCACCATGGGGAATTCACAATTACTTGGAGCATCATGGCGGTCTTATTGGACCACCTTAGAGACATCTGCAGAATCGTCAATAAATCCTTGAAAGCACTGGATGTCAGGGATGATTGGTTTCCACCAAGCCTGTCAGATGTTATATTCAAATCCAAGGAAGCATATTTCAATCTGAACCAGGTGATATCCCTGGAGGGACCCAGCACAGGCCGGCACCTGGGATTTGCCCTTTTTGAGTCTCTAAGGCTCAGCAGACAGTCATCAATAAGGGGACAATGAGCTTCTTTCTCATCTGTGAACCTTAGAATTCCAGAGTTCATTCAACACAATAACTCTGGTGTTATCATCACGCACAACCTCCTAGCTACAGGAGACCTTTCTTGATTCCCCTACTTGCTAGATAATACCTTGCATTTAATTTGTATTTATCCCCTGTTTATTTATATGAGAATATATTATATCTTTTCCCTTATTCCCTATGAAAATATAAGGTCCTTGAGAACAGGAGCTGTCTCACTTCTGTCTCAGATGCCTAGGGCAATGCCTGGAATATATAGATGTTTAACGAATGCATATCTATTGATCAGTCTTTGATTTAATCCAACAGGAGAGATGGCCATGAAGTCAAGAAGACTTCTTGGGTCCACATGCCTTCTATGTCAGGGAGTTGATAGGTGACACAGTGGACAGATCACTCAGCTCAGTATCTGGAAGTCCTGCATTTGATTTCCATCTCAGAGACTGTATATTTCTGGGTGAGTCATTTAACTATTTCAGCCTCAGTTTTTTTTTTCTGTAAAATGGGATAATAATAGTTCCTACTCATAAGACTGTGTGAGGTTCAAATGAGATAACATCTGAAAAGTACTATAAAAGGGCTGGTTATTATATCTGCTTATTCTCTACATGATCCAGGTTAGTCACTTAATCTGAGGCTCAGAGAAAAGAAATGATTTATCCAAACTCACATGGGAGCCAGAGCCACAGTCAAACCCATTCTTTGGACTCTAAATCAAGCATGCTTCCTATTACACCCTTCCTCAATAAAGAGTAGCGTTTTCTGCCTTCCTACTCATGGAGTGTTCACTGGTTTCGATGGATAGTCTGGGGAAGTGAATCTGAACCAAAAGAGACTAAATGTGTTGCCATACTCCCTTCAGAATAGCTCTGAGTTCTTAGCATGTAATCTCTACCTGCTTGGATCCCAGTGTAGACTTCATTAAACACTGAAGAATTCTTTGTTGAGGAGCAGAGATGTGAGGAGGAAAAGACGCTTTGCTTGGTGTTCTTGGCAGGTAGATGGATATAGTGTAGGGTCTGGAGTCAGGAAAACTCTTTTTCCTGAGTTCAAACCCAGCCTGAGACACTTATTAATTATGTGACCCTGAGAAGTCATTTAACTCTGTTTGTCTCAGTTTCCTCTTTGATAAAATGAGCTAAATAAGGAAATGGCAAACTTTTCCAGTATCTTTGCTTGGAAATGAGAATGTATAGTTTTCTACTGCTTATATGTGAAAATTGAACGTAGCAGCTCCCTCTCAGCTCCTTCTAAACAGAGACAATTCTGGGGCAAAATTAATGCAACCAAAATCTCAGCAAACTTTCACTTGAACTGGATTTCAAGATGGCTATTATTATAGTAAATGGCAAGACCCAGCTTCTTTTGGGAGTGTGAGACTTTGAATTCACCATTTTGTCCAGGATCCCCCAGGAATTAGAAAAGAAAAAATTTAAAATCATTAAAAATATTTAAATCTAGGACATTCCCTGGAGTGAATTTTCTCTTATCAATCAATAAGAAACTTTTATATATCCGGGGATGCCAAATAAAAAAGTGTCTCTGCCGTCAAGGAGCCTATGGACTATCATATTCTACTACAATTTTGCATATAATAGGATTTGTTTTGTTCATTGATTCGTCACCAAATTTAAGATTGGCTCCTTAATATTTTCATACTCTGTTTATTTTCTGGTGGTGAGGTCACCAGTAGGGATGATACCAGTGGTCATAGAGAGCACTCTCCAAATGTTTCTAGAATATCTTATTAACTGTAGATAATGCTCATTTGGAACATTTGAGGATTTACCAAGAACCATTTCGTTGCTATGGGAAAACACCATGGGATATGGTCAGGACAATTGTCAAATAAAGTTTTGAAACACCTCCAGTTGAATGGGAATGGGAAGAGAGATCTTGGGAAAACAGGTCATTTGGGACATAGATATGAGAAGAGAAGCCAGCTGACCACCCCTTTATTGGGGAGAGAGAGACTCAAAAATCAGAATGCCATTGTTGAAGTACTGGCCACTTCTGGAAGAATCACAGACTGACCATGTGTGACCTTCAGGTGTGAGAAAGTCTCACCACCTGGTAGCATCCTATTTAACTCTTACCAACTATTATTGCTACTTGGGGTGGAAGTTCAGATGTTTACATATGTTGATGAACTGGCAGCTAGATGGTGCAATGTTAGGTTCTTACTAAGTGCTAAGTCGGTACTTGACAATTCTCTAGTTCTGGTCTTTACTAGGAGTTTAACCCCTTTGAACTTCTAGGGAGGAGCTTGTATGCTTAGGAGGAGCAAGTTCATTGGTTGAAGTAATTTTTCCCAGAAGCCCTTGTGTTATCCCATGCCCATTCTCTGGGAGGATAAAAGAGGGAGGCACTCTAGAGATAGAGAGTCTCGTGTCTGGACAAGACTTGAGGCGGCTCTCCGGAGGAAGAAGAAGTCACTACTCTGGACTAGAGTTGGCGGCAACTGTCTGGAGACAATAGCTCTCTACAGGAAGAGAGAGTTTTGAGTTGACACAGCAGATCTCCTCCCAGAGAGCGATTGGCAGTCTCTGGAGACAACAGAACTTTACAGTGCAATAGATAGAACGCTAGCCTTGGAATTAGGAAGACTCATATTCAGCCTCAGATGCTTCTTAGCTGTGTGATCGTGAGCATGTTGCTTAACTCTGCCTCAGTTTCTTCATCTGCAAAATGAGCTGGAGAAAGAAAAGGCAAATCACTCCATTATCTCTGCCAAAAAAAACCCCAAATGGGGCCACAAAGAATTAGATATGACTGAACAAAAAACTGGTGGAGTCAAAATGCCTTTCATTCTCCTTAAATATTGGCTCTCTAGGGCAAAGCTCCTCTAGCTAATCCTGGTTGTAACTATGTATTGGACTACTTCCCTTGGATTGGGGAACTCACGTAGAGAAGAATGATCCTTCTCTATCTAACCGCAATGCATTCTGGGCTAGTACATTATTCTCCATTTGTTAGTACTCATCCCTCCTCAAATGATCTTGTCTTTTCATAATACAAACATATATATATATATATATATATATATATATATATATATATATATATATATATATATATATATATATGTCAGCATCCTCCCAGCTAACTGTAAAGACTGGGCAGTTACTATTTCACTTTTATCTTTGTCCAACATATTCAGTCACTTTTCAATCATGTCCAACTCTTTGTGACCCCATTTGAGGTTTTCTTGGCAAAGATATTTTAGTAGTTTGCCATTTCCTTGTCCACCTTATTTTGCAGATGAGGAATTTAGGCAAAGAGAATTAAACTCATTTTTATAGATGAGGAAACTGAAATAAATGGGTTAAGTCACACAGCTAGCAAATATTCAGTGCTGGGTTTTAATTCAGAAAGAGGCGTCTTCCTGACTCTCAGAGTCCTTACCTCTCTGACTAAAAGCAGAGAAAGTGGGTCTCATCTTCTGTTTTCCAGGACCTAGATCAGTTCTTATAATGACCAGGAGTTCAACTTCCTTTTAGTATTTGTTCAATTCACATTATTGTAGTAATTATGTATATTGTCCATTAAAAAAACACTTTTCCTCTCATCCTCTTTTAGACTCACTGAGGTTGGGAACTTGACTAAATGAAGCATCCTCTTTGTCCCTTTAGGCTTCCCAAAGGAAAAAAAAATATAAAGAGGATGACTCTAGTCACCCCCAAATAGAAAAGTTAGGACAATGTGGCAAATGAACAATTTTCTAAACACCATGTGGTCCATCAATGAACAACAGGTCATTTACTGTAGGTGAGTAAGTCCCATTAATGCTAATGGGAGTTGGGCTCATCTATCCCTTGTGTACTCAGGAGAAAATAGACCTCTTTGCTCCTCCCCATGCGCTGAGCACATCAACTTCAGGTGGTCAGAGATGTATCTCGGAAGGGTTTTTTTCCCAAATATAGAAAGATTTTGTGACATTTTTCTCTTGTGAATTTCTTTTGAAAGACAGTGATATGAAATATTATTTTTTCTGATATAGACTTACTCTTTTGCCAATAGAGTGAACACCATGAGGGGAGAACTCAGGCTCAAGATAACCACATGAATTATTTCCTTCAGACAGTGTCCTGCATGACTATACTGTGGATAAACATGGAAAGTCTCATTAAATAATAAACAAACCAAACCAGAGCATTGGTCAATTTTATCTCTGTTGCTTTAAAGATGTGGTGATTGTTCACTACTCTAAGTTGCCTTTCTATTTTATCAAAAACCCTTATGGTATATGGAATATTTTATTCAAGGATTTTGCATTATTTAACAAGAAAAAAATCAAATCACAATAGCAACTGACATTTCTTATTAGTTTCTGCCATGTACATAAGATTTTAGAACTCTAAGCATCATGGGATCATAGCAATAGAGGTGAAAGGGGCATTAGAGATTTGTGAATCTAACTCTTGAATGACATGGGAGACCACCCAGCATGGCAGGTCCTCATCAGAGAAGGTATTGTGCTCTTTAAACAAAACAGAATTGAATTAGCTCGGAAGAAATGCAAGATGTATAAAGTTAGAGAATTCCCCCAAATGTTCACAGGGATTATCTGTGTCTGACCCATGGCAGAGTGTTCCAAGCTTGTATTGGTCTGATCAGCCACAGTTGGATGCACTAACTTGACTCTAACATTGTGATTTTATCTTCTTCAAGAACGGACAACCATGGGACAGCTAGGTGGTGCAGTGGATAGAGTGCCAATCCTGAAACTAGGAGGGCCAGAGTTCAAATCCAGCTTCAGACACTTAATTCGTCCTAGCTGTGGGATCCTGGGCAAGTCACTTAACCCAATTGCCTCAGGGGGAAAAAAGAATGGAAACCAATCAACTTATTTCACAGATTAAAAAAACTGAAGTGATGAAATGATATGCCCACAGTAACACAAATTTGAATAGTGCAGGTGAGATTTGAACCCTGACCCTCTCACTCCATGTTGAGCTCTTTTTTTCCCTAAAGTTAATATAATTTAGGTTCACTCTATCAGTCAGTGTTGAAATATTAGTGGCTCTCACAATCTGGAATTATGCCCAAAAAGTTATCAAACTGTGCATACCCTTTGACCCAGCAGCGCTACTACTGGGCTTATATCCCAAAGAAATACTAAAGAGCGGAAAGAGACATATATGTGCCAAAATGTTTGTGGCAGCTCTTTTTGTTGTAGCTAGAAACTGGAAGATGAATGGATGTCCATCAGTTGGAGAATGGTTGGGTAAATTGTGGTATATGAAAGTTATGGAATATTATTGTCTGGTAAGAAATGACCAGCAGGAGGAATACAGAGAGGCCTGGAGAGACTTAAATCAACTGTTGCTGAGTGAAATGAGCAGAACCAGAAGATCACTGTATACTTCAACAACGATACTGTATGAGGATGTATTCTGATGGAGGTGGAAATCTTCAACATAAAGAAGATCCAACTCACTTCCAGTTGATCAATGATGGACAGAGGTAGATACACCCAGAGAAGAAACACTGGGAGGGGAATGTAAATTGTTAGCACTACAATCTGTCTGCCCAGGTTGCATGTACCTTCGGATTCTAATGTTTATTGTGCAACAAGAAAATGATATTCACACACATGTATTGTACTTAGACTATATTGTAACACATGTAAAATGTATGGTATTGCCTGTCGTCGGGGGGAGGGAATAGAGGGAGGGGGGGTAATTTGGAAAAATGAATACAAGGGATAATATTATAAAATATATATATATATATATATATATATAAAAAAAAAGAAATATTAGTGGCTCTCAAAACCTTATCTAGGTGATGGGTTATGTAACATCACCCTAGAGTAGGTAAAGGGAGAGGTATACGGAAATATGGAAGCTTTTTTCTCTCTGGGCTGTTGCAGGTCCCTTTGGTGGAAATAAGAGCAAAGTGAAGGGATGATAAATGACATTGAGGGGAGAGTGGTTACATTGGGAGTAAAATTGGTTTGTATTGCCTCTATCTCTAGGTCTTCTATTTCTATTTATTCAAAATGGCGCCATTTGGAAAGAACCAAAAGGAACCTGATAGCTTATCTAGTACAAAAAGTTTGTTTTTGATTCCAGGAAAGTGCAGCTCAGAGAGCTAGTATCTTGTTTCAGATTCCATGGTCACTTGGTGATTCTCACTTACTACCCCCATGTTTTTACCAGCATCCATTATTTTAGCACATTCTACAAGCCTTTGGCTCAAAAAAAAAAGAGCCCAGTGAATTTGATCCAGAAATGTTGGAGATAAAAAAGTGCATTTTCATCCTCAGAGTCGTTTTGTCCATTGAAAATAATTTTCTTAAAAATGTGTACATTTTCTTCCTTTTGTTACAGTCATCATTTTAAATGTTTTTAATTTATTATTTATTATATCTTTTTGTTTACAAGATATATGCATGGGTAATTTTTCAGCATTGACCCTTGCAAAACCTTCTATTCCAAATTTTCCCCTCCTTCCCCCCACTCCCTCCCCCAGATGGTAGGTAGACCAATACATGTTAAATATGTTAAAGTATATGTTAAATACAATATATGTATACATATCCATAGTTATTTTGTACAGTCATTTTGAATCTCTTATTAAAGTTACAGGATAAGAAGAGAGAGAAAGATAGTATGTACACAGAAGATCCTGGATCATGTAGCAAGAGTTACAAAGGCCTTAGAGACCATTGAATACAAACCCAACATTTTACAGCTGAGGAAACTGAGGCTCAATAATATTAAGTGGCTTTCCAAAGGTCACAAGGTAATATTCATAAGAGATGGGATTTGAACACAGATCTTTTAATGTCAGAGCCACTGGTTATCTATCAGATCCTCAATGTCAATCATGAGGGTAAGAAGAACTTTGTGGGCATGAGTGCCACTGAATCCCTCAGTGGCTCCAGTCAACTTTCTGAGACTAAGATGTAGATTGAGTCATTGATCTCATCTGGGGGATTTCCACAATTACAATTCTGTACATCAAAAAAATCACTGATTCAAGACTAAAAAAAATCAATTGTTTTTGAAAATGAGAATAGTGACATTTATTTTTCATGCCTCACTACTCACACACACACAGCTACACAAACCTCAACATATTTATGATTCTGCAGAAATTGTTGACATAAATTCTACTTATAGACTTAGAGATGACTTAAAAGATGCCAAATGCATTTCAATCTTTATTTATTATCATTTCAGTAATGACATACACCTGTTGAAAAGCAGGGCTATGGCTTCAAACACGTGTAATTTACCATTTGTCATCATATACTGACATTTATGTTTCCTTCCATTAATTTCATAACTTGACTACGTCATGCACACAGTTCAATTCAGTTCCTCATTTATTAAATGACTTCTATGTACAAATCACTGGGTTGAGCTTCTGGGGACGCAAAGAGAAACAGCTAATAGTTCTTGTGCTTGAAATACTTAGATCTAGCAGACAGGCTACAGTATGGATATAAGTAAGGGAAGGACAAGGGCTTCCACTGCTTATGATCACAGAGACTTTGGCTACGAATGCTGTTCTTTTAATGGAGTCCAAGAAATTCTGGGAGTTTTCCTGGAAGGTGCGGAATTTTTGAGTGGGATTATCAACAAGTATCTGAAGAGAGCTTAACTTTGTCCAGGAGAGCTCGGAATGTTTGGGGGTTTCAATAGTCTTGGGAAAGGAACTCTTCTCCAAACTTTTAGGGGCACTGTGGGACAAGGTGAGAGTAAGGTACAAATGGAGAAGTATACAAACTAGTGAACAAGACAGGACAGATGTGTATGAGAGGAGTAGCCTGAACTAGCAGTTGTGACAGCTGGTAATAGTCAATGAGAAGTCCAGTCAATTTGCCGATTTTCCCCTTGACAAGGGAGCTGGACACTGAGCATCACTGCTGCCTAATGCTTTTGCTTAAATTTTTATTTTTATTTCTGTATTATTGATAATGGTAAGAAATGCCATGTCACTAATAATGATTTTGATGAAGCCTGCAAGTTTGGGATCTTAGATCAAGAGGGAAAACTAGTCTGGGTGATGATAGATTTCTTCAGTTTAATCCAAGGTGGAGGACTGAGTTGATGAGAGAGAGTTTTGGGGCTTTGATTAATTTCCAGGACATATGTGTTGCATTATCTTTGAACCTGAAGAAAGAAAATTTGAAAGAGATGAACCAGAGAGAGACTCTTACATTTGTCCCTGAGTATACCTGACCAACACTGTTCAAAGTCTAGCATTTTGCATCCACATCCCACAAGTAGACTCTGATGGGCCAAATACGAGTACAGAAAAATGCCTACGAAAGTTTGAGGAAGGAAATATGTCCATCTGGGGGACCTGACCTGAGCCTTATGGAGAGAGACAAAATTCACAAAGCACGGCCTGATGAAGATGGTATACATCCTGGCATTGGGGCAGAGAAGGTGAGAATGGTACAAGACATGCTATTAAAACTGAGGTCAATGGACTCATGCCGATTCCTCTTCACATTTTCTGGGTTCCACCTCCACTATCCACCACTTGTTTCACCACTCATACCAAAGACTGTGCCTTAGAGAAGAGCTCCTTAATAGGAAGTTTATGATTCCTTTATATCTCTATAGATTTTAGGGGAACCATGAACTTGACTGAGGGAAGACTTCATGTTAATATTTTTACACACTTCGAACTAAAATTTAGCATTTCCTCTAATTATTTAAACACTATCCTTGGAAATGTTTTATGTGATCACACATGTATAAACTACATCAGATTGCTTATTGTTTCAGGGAAGGGAGGTGGATGAATACATGGAGGGATAGAATTTGGAAATCAAAATCTTATAAAAAAAACCCAAATGTTAAAAATTGTATTAACATGTAATTGGGGGAAAAAAACAAAATATGAATTTTAAAAATCCATAGTTATTAGATGGTAGAGTGGGTAAGAACACTACATTAAAGTCAAGAAAACTTGATTTCAAATTCTAACTCAAACATTTCCTAGCAGTGTGACACTTGGCAAGTAATTTCTCCTCTCTCACCTTCATTTCCCTGATTTGTAAAAAAAAAATATGTTGGGGGGGAGGGCGCCGTTGTGACAATCAGATGAGACACAGGAATTGTGCTTTATAAAGTGATTTGGTTCCTTCTTCCTTGAGAACCGTGACATCAGGGAAGTGATACTATAACATACAAGTGAATTGCATTTAAGTGAGTCACCAGATATATACTATCTATTAATTATCAATAAAGTATATTTTTATTAAAGCAAAAAAGGCATTATTATGAGAAGGATTCATCAGGTTTCACCAGCTTGCCAAGTAGGGAGGCATGAACCCGAAATGGTCGAGAACCTCTGTCAAAGAGGAATTTTAGCTCTTAGTTGCTGGTACCCCAATGGAGGCCTGCCTTTTCTGGACATGAGAATCATTTTTCCATCTCCTTTTCAGCCATGTCCAATTCATCCAAGATCTTTTCATACTTAATCTAAAGTCTTCCAAGGAAAGGAAATTAAGTCACATTTATACCTCTCATTAGATATATTTAATTGAAATATGTTCTCATCTAATAGATGTTTCTGGGCTAAATGGGGTGGAAATGATTTCAACTCTATTTTTATAAATGGATTGTGACATGCACATGAGACATGCACACATGAGACAACATGGGACAGTCATGAAATGTCATATATAAGTACAAATAGATGTATAATTTCAGAAGTGGGTCAGGGCAAAGGAGTGATGGCAAGGGAAGAGAATGATCACAAAAGGCTCAAAAGCTTAGTTCCAGATCTGATACAATGGGATAGCTGGCTGGGAAAGCTTAGAAATGGTGAATGTGTGGCCGAGGGCATTAGATGCAGACATAATTGACTTCTGTCAGTTACCCTGCTGAACATCAAGTAAAAGAAAAAATATCTTTATAGATTTTGCAACAGAATTTGTAAATTGAAAGAAAAATTTTCCATTACAAAGAATTTAAAAAAAAATGAAAGTGTAAGGGAGCTTTTCAAATGTTGTGTGAGCTAGAGTAAGAGGCCATTTCCCAGTGCCACGATTTCTTGAAATGTGTTGAAGACTGAATTAGAAACTAAACTTATTGCTCTCAAAAGTTTCAAGGATTGGATGTTTGCATTAAAAAATCCCAAAAGATTATAGTATGAAATTTTACTTTTTTCCTTCTTAGGTTGGGGATGTTTTCATTTCCTTTTTGGCCATTGTATTCTTAGTATTTTGCCTAACACATAATAGGACCTAAATAAATGTTTATTGAATTATTCAAAAGTAGATCTATAATAGATAGAGTGCTAGGTCTAGACTGAGGAAAATTCATTTTTTTAAAATTCAGATCTGGTCTTAGATTACTAGGTGCGTGACCCTAAGGAAGTCTCTTAACCTGTTTGCCTCAGTTTTGTCATCTGTAAAATGAATTGTAGAAGAGTATGGCAAACTGTTCCAGTATCTTCGTTAAGAAAAGTCCAAATGGAGTCACAAAGAGTCAGATATTGTAAAGTCCAGGTTAGCTTCCTGGAGGCCTCAGAATCAGCCGGAATCAGGATAAGCAAAGTCCTTCGTCTTTAGGGGGAGAAGTGAAGGCGATGGACAAAACTGCCACACGCTGTCCACCAACCTCCCTTCTCCTGGTCCTCCTCCGAAGTGACTCTGGCTTGTCTCACTCCACCCCCTAATCCCTCCTATGATTATCTGTTTAAACCAAAAGATCAAGCCAGCACAGAAGGGCCATTTTCTAAGCAGATGCTAATAGAGTATTGTCCAATAGGTAATTAGCTTTAAGTGCTCGGTTGTCTGATTCCAGTGCACCTATTCAGAGTTTCAGCCCTTTATAAAACATGACTGAAAAATGATTGAATATGTTTAAGTAGAATTGAAACTAGGTCATGGCCACTGGGGATTTGTATCAAAGTGCTGAAATATACAGGATGCTTATAGCACTTGTAATATTCATTAGCATATAAATAACTAGTTCTTTGCACCTATATGGTAAAAAATAGTTAAATAGGAAGATTTTGGCCCTTTTATCTTCTGTCCACTTCCTTGTGTGAACCCCTTAATCCCCTTCCCTAAGGAATAATTTTATGTCACTTGCACAATGAATGAAAATCAAAGATGATGACTTTGGGTCTCAATTTCCCCAAGAACTTTGCAAGTCTGTTGAAAGTGTACTTAAACTGGCTTGTCACTTTTGGTTTCTTAATTGTCACAATCATGTTTCATTCACTCCTTAATCACTAGATCATGGTCATGTTACATTATTCACTCCCTAAAATTCTTACAAAGTGACTTTGATATCAAGAGACTGTTCTGGTTCATTTAATTTAAGAATATGTCATTGGGCCCAGTTAAGTTGTGGTTACTCAGTGGGCATGGATAGTTAAAAAAAATTAAGCAAAGAATTAAAATGTGAAGGCACAAGATTTATACTTTTAAAGAGAAAATAGATGGGGAGTGGTATTTTATGTAGACAAGTTTTAATTATTAATTTCTTTTGGCCTTGTCCTTATGAGTAATGACCTACTATGCAAGACTATTGGCTCTTTGAAGTCATAGATTTAAAGCTGGATAGGATCTCAGAAGTCATCTAGATTGAGTTTCATTTTCTGTTGAAGAAACCCAGTTCTACAGGAGAAAAAATGTCTTATCCAAGATCATACAGGTTAAGAACAAATCAATCAACTAATCAATTGTTTTATAAGATATCTACTTTGTGTCAGGCACTATGTTGGGTGCTGGGAATGCAAAGATAAAACAAAACATTCCCTAACCTCAAGGAACTTCCATTCAGCTGAGTTCTAAATAAATCACTTAAAACCCCAGGATTTTCACCTAAATCCTCTGCCTCCCAAAGCAGCCGTCTTTGCACAACCCACGCTGTCTGTCACTGTAATCTCGTTGCCCTTGATGAGTCAGTCATCTGCAGGCTTCGTTCTGATACTGTGAATATCTGTGACTCAGCTGTGCAGCATCTTTAGTGGAATAGGGATAAGAAATAATCAGGTTCTGATGGCTGGGAGAAGCAATCCATGGTCATCTCCTTTCCACAAATGTTTCTAGATTTCCAGAGAAAAGAGGATGCCCGTTATCTTAGCCCAGGTTGGTACCCAAATTTAGTATGATACAAAGCTATCATTGATTGGATCAAATCTACAGTTATTTACTAAGCTTCTACTTTGTATGTCCTATGTTAAGCACTCAACCATCAATTCAGAGCTGGAAGAGACCTTAGAAATTGGATGGCCCAATTCCTGTATTTTATAGAGGAGGAAATAGACCTAGAATACTCAAAGTCATGCATGTGGGCATGAGAGAAGAAAATAGTGACAACTACATGAGGCAGGAAGAGAGAACCAGCCCTGAAATCAGGAGGACCTGAGTTCGAATGTGGCCTCAGACACTTAACACTTCCTAGCTGTGTGACCCTGGGTAAGTCACTTGACCCCAATTGCCTCAGGGGAAAAAAAAGGAAAAAAAAAAAAAAAGAAAGAAAGAAACTGGCTGAGCCAGGATTTAAATTGAGATCTACTGATTCCAAATCTAGGTCTCTTTTCTCTATACCCAGAGGGAGGTCCTCAGTGTAGCTTAGTTTGAAAATTACAGAGAATTTCAGCAAAATTATAGAATTGTCTCTAACTACCTAATATGGTATACTGTCAACATACTTGCATGATAGAAGGTATTGATTGACTCATTCGGAAATTGGAGGGTATGGAATGGCCCTTTAATATCACTTTACCAATTGTTTCCATGTGCAGAAGAATTCATTCCTTCAGCAAGTACTTAAGTGCTTATTATAGGCCAGCATTAACCCTGGAGTTAAGGTTACAAGATAAAGAAACAATTTTTGTCCTCCAAGTGCTTATATTCTGCTGGGATATATAAGCACCTACATGTATATATGTCTGTGCATATCTGTTCATACATTTATGCATACATATACATTTCTACATAAATATAACATAAATTAAAATGAGGGAAAATAATAACTGAAAGTCACATGTAGCCCCCTTGTTGGAAGCTGCACTGAAGGTCAGCCTTGAAGAAAGTCGGGGATTGAAAGTTAGAAAGTGGCGGAAATTGGGCCTAGAATGGAATCCCTCGATTGCAAAGGAGACTGTAGCTCATAATATTTCAAATAATAGGCAACATATTAAAAGTTCACCTTGTGAACCTCCTGGAGTCTGTGCACCTCCAGGCTTTCCTCTCAATTTATCTCTGTATTGGGAATTGAGTCTTATTCTTTCTACACACACCCCCCCAAACTCTTTTTAAATTCCATTACACAAAGCAAGATCGCCTTTGTTAAAAAGTTTAATGTTCTTAATTAGTCAAATTGGTTGGGCTAATTAGAATACCAATTAGAATTGGCAGGGCTATCGCTAATTTGAAAGTGCTGTGGTCTGGTGTTAATCGCTATTAAGCCTTATAGTTTGTGAAAGATGGAGAGGGGATGAATACACAAAACACAATTTTCAGTGCTTAAGTTGCATAGACATGGTCATAACGGGCTCTCCTATTGGGACATATTTAGAAAGAATATAATCCAGAGAGGTATGGGATGGCTAGAAAGTTAGGAGTTCCACATTCCAGAATGTCTTCCATTTTAATATCCTAAAAGCCTGGAATGGGTTTTACTAAAATAGCAAAGGGTTTAATTCACCTAATGGAATAATTATCTGGAAGGATTCTTTGAAAAGGAAAAAACCCCACAAAACAACAATAAAGAGTTTTCAAATTATTGTGGCACTTTTTTTTGGGGGGGATGACATTTCATTAAATGAATTTTAAGCAGAAATCAAAGATTTTATGGCCATTGGCACTTTAATATATTAACTTGAATATCCAGATGCTTAGTAATGTTTGATTGACTGCTTGACTTGTAGTAAGTTAGTTTAGCATTAGAATTTGTGTTGCTTTTAGTTTTCATTTGTTCTTTTATTTGCATTTATATATATTTCCTTTAATATTGTCATAGTCAGCATGCTTTTCCCTAATATTTTCTATGCTTTACACTATTTCATGTAAGTTTTCCTTTGTTTCTTTGTATTCCTCATGTTTTACCAGGTTCTATTAGTTTGTTAAACCATAATATATACAGCCCTCATCCAATTGTTGGAGTTTTTGATCATTCCCATTGTTTCTTGCAATGATAAACATTATCTTTGTTCTTTATTTCTTTTCATTTCTCTTTAGACTACATTCCCATTGTTTCTTGCAATGATAATCAGCATTGCTATTATCTTTGTTCTTTATTTCTTTTTATTTGTCTTCAGATTACATTGTCTGGGAATCATATTGACAATGTTGAATCAAAGGCTGTAGTTTAAAAACATTTTTTCAGTATACTATAGATGGATATCCGGAAAGATTATATCGTTCTGAAATTACATCATCAATATATAAGTCCACAGTCTCTATATAATCCTGCCTACACTGAGTTTTGTAATTTTAAACTTTTTTTGCCATTTTCATAGGAATGGGTTGGTACTTAAAAGCTATTTCAGTTTGCATTTTTCCGATTTGTTGTTATTACAAACTTCTTTAATGATTATCTTCAATCTCTGTTCCCTTATTTGTAATTTTCCATTCTTAAAATTTGATCGTTTATTTCATTGAGGGGTTAACAAATATTCTCAAGTATTTTTATAAATCCCTTATAAATTTTAGATCTTAAGTTTTAATAATAAATTTGCCATGATTATTTCCTAGTCTGGCTTTCTTTGTCCTTAATTGTGATTTGTTATTTAGATATTTACAGTTTTAACATGATTAAGTAGTTTCCATTATTCTTTACAATTGTTTCCATTCATTTGGTAAATAAAAAATAGATGTTCCAAGTACAGTTGAGATATGTATTCTAATCTTTTTATCAGCATTTCTTTCCCATGTTTAAATCAGTAATCCAACTGGCATTTCATGTGATATATGGTATGAAATGTGAAGTCATGAAGATATGACTGTAATATCCCTCAAATTCTAAATTACCTTTGATTATTGGGAAAAAATCTTGTCAGAGCTGGCTCTCATGGTGTATATTGCACCAACATCTTACTAGAAATCCATATAAAAGTTTCTTATATGAACACCACTGGATGCCCTTTCTGTCTAAAAACTAAAATGCATTCATGAACTCTTGAATGTATATAGTTTCTCCAACATTTCAGGTTGAAATCCATCTCAATTTGTACATCCTGGGCCAATCTTGTGCTTGTCATCTCATAATTTCATCATGAGGAGACTGACCCAATGTGATGGGGATCTTTTGCACTTTCTTTTGACATTTATGATATCAGCAGAATCTATGGCACGTTCAACAGCTTCTCTCCATTCTCCCCATTTGATTGACTTTCCTCATTGTCACTCCTGTTTCTGCAATGGCACTATTTATTCTGATTTTTTCTCTACTTTTTTATTATGTAACAGTCTGCATGTCTCCGACATGTGTTATTCAATTGTTATTTCAGTGGTGTTTATTTTTTAATTTTTCTGAGAGAGAGAGAAGGAGGGAAGAGAGACAGATAAGCAGAAACAGAGATAGACAGAGAAACAGAGACAGAGAGACAAAAAAAGGGAGAAACATACAGAGAGAGACAGAGAGATAGAAACACAGAAAAAAGACAGACACAGAGGCAGAGAAGTAGAGTGAGAGAGACAGATCCCAGGGTGGGAGGAAGGTGGGAGAGAGAGAGAAGTGTTCCATGACTCAGGATTACATGATCACAGTACTGAATACCAGTCTGAAGTCATCAAAAACAAAGCTTCTAGTTTCCCAAATGCAGTCCAGCCCACTTTCCTATAGAGGGCTGTTTGATTCTGCATCTAATTTATGGTCCATTTGTTGCATTTATCCAAGATATTCATCTAACTTCATATAATATTCTGGAAAACATTTACTCCTTATTCATTTTTTTTTAATTTTTGCAATTCAGTTAAGCAAAATTCTTTTAAGTCATTTGAAACTGATGCAGGAGATGCTACAGTGTCCTGGGGTTGGGTTCAACCAGCGCAAAGTCATCTATAAACAGGAGCTTCTGAAGGACCTCACTATCTATAAGCAATCCCTTTTGACTTGGATTCAGTCTTGGATCTCCATGATAGTGTTCACCACCTGGGATGACAGATGTCTCTCTATTTTTATGTCTTGCCTTGATATTAATGATTAGTGATTCATCAAACCAGGTTATCTCTGTTGTTATATAATTCGAGGAATCTTGTATAATTTTGCTGTATGCACGGGAAACACTTTGCTGGAGGAAAGACATTAAGGATGACATTTTGTTCTATTAGAGAAAAAATTCTCCCATAGTCAACAAGCAACAAGCATGATGAGACTTTGGGTTCTTAACATTTTTGTAATCCATTGTTTCATGGTAAATATGTGCTCTCTTGAATAATGTAACTTGTAAGAGGAGTCTGCCTATTCCCTAACAATATCTTTCTCCAGGATTGTCTCCAGGTAACAATAATACTAGTTAATGTTTATATTAGCACTTACTATGTGACAGACACTGTGCTGAACACTGCATCTCATTTGATTCCCACAACAACTCTACGAGGTAGGTGCTATTATTATCCCCACCTTACAGATGAGGAAACTGAGGCAAACAGAAGTTGGGTGATTTGCCCAGGGTCACACAACTAATAAGTTTCTAATGCTAGATTTGAACTAAGATCTTTCTGTTTCTAGGTTTAACACTCTATCCACAGTATCAAATAGCTGTAGATCATTCTCATTAATAAAAATAGACATATATATATATGTGTATATATATATATATATATATATATATATATATATATATATATATATATATATATATATATATATATAATCTATTTTAGACATTTTAGAAAAAGGTCTGATCAGACCTCAGGTTCTTCCTAGCTGTGTGACCCTAGTCAAGTCACTTCATCCTATTTACCTCAGTAAATCTATAAAATGGACTGGAGAAGCAAATGACAATCTACTCTAGCATCTTTGCCAAAAAAAAATCACATACACAACAAACAAACAAACAAACAATAACAATTGTAACAACACAAACCCAAATGGGGTCCCAAACAATCAGACATGACTGAAAAACATCTGAACCTATATAATCCATATGTATATAAGGATCTATGGAAAAATGGAATAGATTGCTATTTTGTAACTTCTCTGTGTCAATAAAGTCCAATATTTCCCCATGTTCTAAGTATTTTTCTTTCTTCAAATGCCTTGATAATCACTCCCTCTTAATTGTGCTGCTGCCAAATTTGCCCTGGGTACACTTGGTCTATTCCATCTGCCTTACCCATCATTATTCAGCTCAGTAACATTTGTGTCTTTATGATAAAGCAAAAAGGAACAGAGTTCCCATAGTTGGTCACAATCATCCTTGCAGATCTTTTCTATCTTTCATCTTTTTGTTGTCTTCTTGCCAGTTACCTCCTTGAGATTTTAATAGACAGAAAATGAATTGTTCTTAATGTGGTATACATTCTTGAATAAGCTGTCTTTGTGCAGTCAGATCACTGATTTGTGAAGATAAAAATTGATACAGTGCTAAAAGAAGAAAAATTTTTAAAAATGTGGCATGTGATTAAAATAATTTCCTCTTGACCTATTAAAATAAGTTATTGATGCTGAAAATGGGCTATGGATGGGAGAAAATGAAACCAATCACAATGCTTTTATATAGAAGTTTAAGGGATGTGGATCAATTGCCATAATGAGGAGAAGAAAAGAGCCAAAAAACACCTCGTCAGCAAACATTGTACTTACTTGCTGAGCAAATAAGATGGCAGCCAAGCAGAACATTGGTTTGGAATATAAATTCATTGGTAAAATCTTAGTGGAAGGCTAGGATCGATACTGCTGATCTGGATTAAAATTATATGAATCAAAATAAAAAGCAGGCAGATAAATATTTCTGAACATGACCATATGTGAGAAATAAGAAAGATTCTAGTAAAAATAATGCTAGCTAAAAGCTAGCATTTATATTGTTCTTTAAGCTTTTTACTTATGTCACATCATTTTATCTTTATAGTAACCCTGAGTAGTAGCTGCTATTATTATAGTCATTTAAATAAGTGGAAACTGAGGCAGATCAAGGTTTAGTTTAGGGCACCTAGGAGGAGCAGTGGATAGAACTGGGCTTGGACTCAGGAAAACTCATCTCTATGAGTTCAAATCTTGCTTCAGACACTTACTAGTTGTGTGACCCTGGACAAGTCATTTAGCACTGTTTGCCTCAGTTTTCATTTGTAAAATGAATTGGAAAAGGAAATGGTAAACCACTCCAGTATCTCTGTCAAAAAAGCAAACACTAATGGGGACACGAAGAGTTGGACATGACTGAAACAACTCACCACTACCACCACCTCCAATGGCAACAAGAGTTAGTGACTTGCCTGGGATCTCATAATGATTGGGTCAAAAGCTGGATTTGCATTTAAGTTGTTCTGACCCCCGATTCTGTGTCCTATTATCCAATGTACCACTTAGCAGTCTATGGCGGAAGTGATGATTCTGGAAGAAATTCTTTGGACTCTTCATGATTTATTATGTTTCATATCTCAGATTTGGAAATACTACTGTAGATTAACAAATGGATAAACATATTCAGAATTTATATCAGCTGTGAATCCCCAAAATGATCCTCTTTGTTTCTTTTATTATCAAAAGCAGAAATAAATGAACCATTCTTTTTCTTATCATAACAGATTATCGGAGCTATGACAAGGTTATGGTCAAAGTCATAACATGGGTGGGCATGCATATTTGATGTTTGGCACTGACTTCCATGAAATCCCAGATTACAGGAAGTACAGAATGATAAAGGTAAGTGAGGAGCCACTGTTTGCCACCCCTCACGTTTTATGCAACTGTGAAATCTTTTCTGATAATAAGCATGAGGTTGACCTGATGCCAATTTTGGGGAAATTCATTTCATATGCACATAGCAGTAATGCTGCAGAGTGTGATGGGACTACTTTTGTAAAGTACTTTCCTGAATTATGGCTCTTCTTTCTGGATTCAAGTGGGAAGAAGGAGATTGTCCAATTTCTTAGAAATGAATCAAAAATCATTTGTCTGTATAAAAGGTTGTGGGATCACGATTGTGTGCCAGAGGAAGATCATCCATGGCTCAAAGAATAAGAGTTAGAAGGGACTTCAGACTGCTCTCCTCTTAAGGATGAGGAAACTGAGGTCTGTGGAAATTAAGTGACTTGTCCAAGGTCACATAGCTAATAAGAAGCTGACTGACATCTTGAATTTAAGGCACTCTGATTCGGAATGCAATAATCCTTCCAGATTTGGGGAAGGAAATATCTGCAGATCAGAAATAGTCATTGAGGAAGAACATGGTAGGGAGATAGATTTACAACTTTGATTTCTTTTAGGTGAAATATGGTGATGTTTTAGTTTTGTAATATTGGGGTAGGTTTAAAAAAGAGAAAATGTGAAAGAAACAACGAGTTTTTAAAGGGTTTTAATTCAATAAAGGCAATAGTGGCCAGGGAACTGGCTTCAAGAATTGGGAAGACCTGATATATACTGGGTGTGTCATTTACCAGAACAAAACACAAACTTTTATTGCTCTGGCCCAGTCTAAGCAGAGGGGATTTCTTCTTCTGGAAGTTTCCTACCTCAAAGAAATCACAAGTCCAATACCCATGCTTTGCTACTTAGATAAACTATTTCATTTGCATAAAGATCTCAATGGGGCAGCAAGGTGATATAGTGCAGGGTGTCATGTTAGGAAAAATAATTTTTTGGAGTTCAAATCTGGTCTCAGACACTTCTTGATGATCCTGGGCAAGTCACTTAACTCTGCCTCAGTTTTTCATCTATGAAACAAGCTAAAATAGGAAATGGCAAACATTCCAGTATCTTTGCCAAGAAAACCCCTAATAGGGTCATGAAGAGCTGGATATGAGGGAAAGGATTCAATGATAGCAAAAGTATCAGCAAATTAGAAAAGGTTTACAGAGGAATGGCTAAGATGGAACTATAAAATCAATTAATATGTGGTTCAGTTGAAGAACTGAAAAGGGAAACCGAGGGGGTATATACTAGCACTCTTCAAATAACCAAAGAGGAACCATATTGAAAAAGAATTACACTTTTTTTCTATCTGAACTAAAAAGAAAGTGAAGGAAACCATGGGATAATAGTTTCAGTTGATTCTAATTGGTCTCCTTTCCTCATGTTTAGCTTTTAAGAGAGGTAGGTTTAGACTTGATGTCAGAAAAAAAAAAAGAAAAAAAAAGTTACTAGCAGTTAAAAGTTTTTCAAAACAGACGATAGTTGCCTTGAATAATGGGTTCCCCAACACTGGAAGCCTTCAAATTGAAGTTGGGTGGCAACTGAACCCAAGTCTTCTTGGCTCTCAGTCCAAAACTCCACCTACTGGGCCACATTGCCTTTGCCAATTATTATCTGATCTTTTTGTAGGTCAGGTAATACTTTTAAATGGTACATAGAAATAACAAAATGTTGAGCCATTTGGTAGCTCAATTTCAAGCATTTCGATATCTCTATTATTTCCAACTCTTTTAAGCAAATTAAAGCAATCAACTAAAAGTATGATTTGGGATTTCTTCTGTTTTTAATCTTATTTTACCCCTTAGTTAAAAAGAATAACCCATTTTTTTCTTGAAAAATTCTGAACAAAACATTGTTCGAGTTGACTTTTTAATTGATCTCCTTCCTTCAAGTCTTTTTTCATCCCATCCTCTATACACTTACCAATGTTATTTTTCTGTAGCACAGATTTGACTGTCACTTTCCTACTCTATAAAATCTAATGGCTCCTTGTTGCCTCTAGGACAAAATAACATGACCTTCTGTGAATTTAAATAAACTTCACAACCTTTTTTTTCAAGCTACCTTTCCAACCTTGTTATAATTTGCACTCTATGGTCTGGCCAAATCTGTCTTGCTATCCACGTATGCAGCAATCCTCATTCCACATGCATTTTCTCTGGATATCTACTATATCTGGAATAAATCCTCTCTTCCCCTCTGTACTATAGAATCCTTTATTATTTTCAGCACTTAGTACCACCTAGTCTTTTTTGAGCCTCTGCTCCTATCCTCAACCCCCATTGCCTTCTCTTCTTAACGACTTTGAATTAATTTTGAATTTATTATTATACATGTATTTGTGGTCTTCCCAGATAGAATGTTAGTTCCTTGAGGGCAGGGGACTCAACAATATTCCTTTTATTTGTGTATTTCCAATAACTAGCTAAGTGCCTGTCAAAGAGTAGGTGCTTAGTCTATGCTTATTGAGCGATGGACTATTCTTTTCTTCCTTATTCTCGTAATACTGATAATGTTTTGACACCAGATCTTTCCTTATTTGTGCTGATCTAGATGATTTTTCCCAGATTTTTCCCAGTAGCCAATTGTTTGTTGACATCAAATCTCCAGTTGATAATGTTAGACCCAGGCCACCCAAATCTCATGCCTTAGCATATACAGGAAAATCCCATGAATCTCTCAAAATAAATGAATTACCAGTGCCAAAACACTACCATGAAATAGAGAAAGAGGTAGAATTCATGCCTTTTAGCATATGGGGAGCTTAGGTTGACTTGTAATCACTTTAGGAGTTAGGTAATGTCCTTTTGAATCTCTATTTACTATGTATAAGAACTGAATGAATATATCAAGTAAAAACTCTGTCCTTGCAACAGTGGTTCAAGGATTGGAATAATAGGCTCTATCTTTAAAACTTCTGTTAGCATGAATGGACCATATGCAAACATTTGTTTTCAGAAGGAGCTTTTAAAAAAAATCCTACAACAGAGAGAGCAGTGGACTTGGAGTCAGGAGGATCTGGGTACATTCAGTTTCTTGACATTACTAGCTGTGTGAATAAGTTTTATTTTTATCCTAATTGTCTTACAATCAAAACAAAACAAAACAAAAAATCTAAACAAATATCTTCTTGCTAACATTTCATTATCCCCCACAACTTCTTCCCCTCTCACTATTCATATCCAAGCTGTTGCCAAATTCCATTGAAATGTTCTGTTTGATATTTAAGGCTCTTCATCACCTTCCTTCCCTTATCTTTCTATTCTTCTTGCTTCTTAATCCTTCCCACACTCTAAGGTCCAGTGATGTGGCCTTCCTTGCTATTCTTCAAACGCTCCTTCCCTTAGCTCGAGGCGTTCTCTGGGACTGGCTTCCATGTCTAATATTCTCTCCCTCCTCATCTCTACCTCTTAACTTCCATGATTTCCTTCAAATTGGAGCTGGGATCCCACCTCCTAGAAGAAGCTTTCCCTTCAGCCCCTTCCTGCCAGTGCCTTCCCTCTATGAGTTAGTTCAATTTTTCCCTGTAGACCTTTATTTTGTCCATAGCTGTTTGCATCTTGCCTTTCCCATTAGACCATAAGCTCCTTGAGACCAGTGACTGTCTTTGTCTTTCTTTACATTCCCACAACTTAGCACAGTTCCTGGCATGTAGCAGGTGTTTAATAAATGCTTATTGATTTAGGACTTACCAATCAGGTTCTCTTAGAGTTTTGATGACCTGTATTCAATTGCTACTTCCCATTGATAATAGATTTTGGACCTTGACTGAATCCTCATCATTCTGACAATTTTCTAAGATGGAAAATTAAAGGGAAATTGGTGACTCATATTGGTGGATGGATCTTCCATAGAAATAGTTGTCCATAATGAGGAGATCAAAGGGCAAGAAAAAAACACAAAATAGGTGCAAACCTCAATGTTAGGTGTGGGGGAAACCAAGGGGGATGAAACCATTCCTCAAAGAGCATCCATTCTATTGACATGCTGGAGCATATAGATAAATCAGTCCCTCTTGTGCTACCATAGACAAATAACTAAATCATGTGGGACTTTTTCTGTAAAATAGCTCCATGCCCATCTCAGAGCCAGCATCCTCTGCTCCTGAACCTGTCTGGATTTCCAATTCTTTTTTTGGAAAATAAAGGGTTAGAATAGATGGTTTCTAAGGTGCATTTCAGCTTTCGATCTGTGATTACGGGAGCCCAAGACTCTTAGTTTTATAATTCAGTCAGACGAGAAACAAGTATGAAGTACTTACTATGTGCCAGGGATTGTGCTGAACCTGGAAGATACAAAGAGAAGTAAAACCATGCTCCCTGTCTAGTTTAATACTAATCAGAACTTTTACCCAAAGAATGGCTTCTTCTGTTGTTTATGGAAATTGAAGGCAGTGAAAGCTCTCTGGGAAGGTTTAGCAGATTGTTTTCCTTTTATCCCATTTTTTCCAGACTCTTTGCAGAATAATAAGGTAACTCCTATTTTACTATAGGTTTTTAAAGTCTGGGACCCACAGTTAGATTGCCCTCTGACATTTTGCAAACATGGAAAGGGTCTCTTTGTAAAACCCCAATGACCCTGCCATGTTCTGGGGCCCCATGGGTCTCCATATTTAGGTTCACTAACCAGCTGGGAGGAAAAAGAAGAGGGGCTTCAGGATGCTCTTGCCCACAAATCCCTTTGGGGCTACTAAGATTCTCATGGCCCATTTTGCCACAGCAGTTGTGTCAGGGGTTGTAAGAAAATCTTTGGAACGTAAAAGCCAAGGACTCTTGCTGCTTTCCTCATAAACGACGGGGGTTGTGTGAATGATACCTCGGCCATTAAAAGGAACCGAGAGAGAGCCCCAGTTTAAGGAGTAGGGTTAGATTTCAGGGTTTAGTTGGGGGAGCTTGCCGCAGGCCAAAAAAAAATGCCAAGGAACATTGACTATCAGAAAAGACAGAAAATAATTTATTTTGATTATTTTAGAAAATAGCCAACTCTGCTGTCTTGCCTTGGATATCCTAGCCCATCGTCTGCTCTCTTAACAAAAGAAACACACAGGCTGATTCTACCCTTCCTCGCCTCATCTGGCAGCTGCTTTCCAGTCCAGCAGACACTAACATCTAATGAGTCAAACTTCCCATTTTCAAACTAATCAGTCGGCTGCACTAATTGCAAATGCAAATATGCAAATTTATATTAATTAATTACTCTGCTAATTAGTTCTGCGGTCTTTTTGGGGTAATAAATCATTGTGCAGTGGATGGGAAACAAGTCCTGTCCCATTTCACTCCACATAAAAATTTAATGTACTCATTGAAGAAAAAAAAAAAAAATAAGGGAGGAAAAAAAAAAAAAAAAAAACTGGAACCAAGGGCTGATCCCTGTGCTTGCGGGGATGAGGCCCCGGCAGAAAGGTGCAATCCTGGGGAGGCTTTTGCATCTCTAGCAAATGCCATCACTAAGGTGCCTGTTAGCAATTTAATTATCACATTATGAGCTTTAGAAGGAAAAAAAAGCCAGGCTACGGTGCTCCAGGCGGGCTGTGACTCCAAGCTCCAAAGTTCACCCACTTTGCTGCAGAATACTTCTTTCTTATGAAGAAAAAAAAGCAAAGAAAGCCAAGAGAAAACATTTGGCTGAGGCCCTACAAAGGTCCAGCTAGCAAAGTATGTTATCCACTTAGGATCCGAGTGCGTTAATAATCCGTGCACATTTCTGGGACTCTTGGAGGGTCCCAGAGCCTCTCAATAACAGCTGAGGGGGCATTGGGAGGTTTTTCCTATCTATCTATCATTTGCCCAAGGTCACACAGTTAGCACATGTCAGAGACAAGATTTGAACCCAGTTAAATTAAGTTCAAGTTGACCGTGTTTGTCATTACAGCTCATTTCTGTTTCACCCAAGGATGTGTAACAAAGGGACTTGTATGTACTCGAGGGCACATGCACACACATCCATGTGTGTGTCCAGACTCTTGTGGTAGCAGGTGGAAGGAAGGGTTCTTCACAAACAGTCAGGCACGGTTGACTTCATATTTCTGGAGTGTCAACCCCATTCATAGCATAGTATGAGGGCTATGAAAGCTACAGCTAGTATTAAGGGATGAGCCTGCCTTCATAACTGATTTGGGAAAATACAAACTACCTTCAGAAAATATGAAATAATAATGCAATGTGGATGTAGTTAAAGAAAAGGAGGTTGGGCGGGCCATGTGGCAAGCATGAGGGATGTTAGTTATGTAACAAGAAGGGTACACTAGTGCCCAAGACAGTCAAAGAGCAAGAGGAAAGCCCCCAACCCACTGGGGAGCACTATGCAGGACATATAGCAAGAAGTCATGGACTAGGACAAGGATGAAAAGGAGGAGACAGTACTCCAACTAGCAAAATCACAGCTCCAACTGAGTAACAGCGTGAATTTTGAGCAGATTTTAGAGTAGGAGATGACAGCAGGATCGACTGATCTAAGGAGACCTCATAGATGGGTTGAACTTAAACTTGGTCTTAAAGAATGGATTAAATTGGGAGAGAGAAAGAGGAGTGTATTTTCCTTTTTAATTGTAAACTCAGCATGCGAGTCAACCTTGGAGAATACCTAAAGCTTTTTTTTTTTCTTTCCTTCTTTATTCATCTAATATTATTTTTTGTCATTGGTCTTTGCTGGTCCCCACAAAACACTTCTTTCTCAGTCTCATCTGATAGCTCATATGTCCAGTTGGTAAAGGCAGTCATGCTTTCCAACTCAACATCTTTTCTTTACATACTTATATATCCAGCTTGAATATCAGTTGATTCCACCACATTAAGCCTACATAGCTTATCTTTTACTTTACCACTTTTCAAGAGATATCTTGGGAAGCTCTGTTTGATGACTATTGACCATTCAGAGTCCCACATATTTTCTGTTTCTAATCTCTCCTGAAGATATTTCATGATAGTTTATGGAGGAAGATTTGCCAAAGAAAAGGAAAATGACAAATGCTAGAAGGGATGGAGAAAATAGGTGGCACTAATGTATTATTGGTGGATTATGATTCTGAAGAACAATTTGAAACTATGCCCAAAGGGCTATAAATTGCCCATAGCATAGAAAACTCTTTCCAAAAAGCAATGGCAGCTCCTTGAAGACAGACACAATTTTCATTAAAATTTTTTTTCATATCTTCAGCACCTAAAATATTGTCTGGTATATTGCAAGCATTTAATACATGAACATTGAATTGAATTAAATACTTTCTCCTCCTAATTTTCTTTCTCCTTACCTTTCTTTTCCTCTTCATCCTTCTTTTTATTTTTCCTTCTTTCTCTTTTCCTTCTCCTTCATTGTTCTCATTCTCATACTTGTTCTCCTTCTTAGCCTTTTGCAAATGCCTTTGGGCCATAACAGTATCAGACTTCACTCAGCTTGTAGAACACTCCTTCCAATTCTTGCATCTTGAGTACACTTTCAGATACCCTAGAACATGATTCCTCCTGCTTGTGGGCTTCATAGGACACAGCATCACCCTCTATCATGAGATCAAGCCTTCTTATTTTCTTTCTTTAGATTAATATTAATATTTTGCCTGGATTCATTCCTAAAAGTTAGCATAGTCTCATTTCTTACTCTTCTCAACTCTGAAACTGAAACAACCAAAGATAAAAACCTTCTCCTTAGTCCTAGTCCTATTCTACTGCACCTATGGAACTTCCCTCATTTGAAACTTCTTCATCTCCTCCATTTTTCCATCCGACACAGGGAAACCTGGCTTCCTTCTGATGACACAATATTCTTGGGCAAACTTTTCATCACTGGCTCCACTTTTTCTCATATTCCTTGACTGATAGTTACTCACAGAGCTGTCAAAACCTTGATCTTTTCATCACCCATAAAAATTGGAATAGTTGTAAATATGTATATCATAGTCACTAAGGATTAAGGGAGGAATGGAGCTGAAAGGAAATGTGCTAAAACTACTGAGAAAGGTGATCAAATGTTGGCAAAATTCTTAGATGTTTATAACAAATTTCACGTAAGCTTTTTATTTCAATAGGAAAATATGGGGAAAGTCTTTTTTAAATGGATTCATTTTGTTTAGTGTTTTATTTTTCCAGTTATACATAAGAACAAATTCAAATGTTTGTTTTTAAAACTTTGAATTCTGAATTCTTTCTCTTCCTCCTTTCCCATTCCCCTCATTGATAAGACATGTAATTTGATAAAAGTAATACAGATGCAACTGCATCCAGAAAGAGAAATGTGGAGATTGAATGTAAATCAACACATGCTATGTTTACTTCTTTTTTTTTCTATTTTTTCTTTCTTGTGGTTTTTCCCTTTTGTTCTGATTTTTCCCAACACAATTCATAAAGAAACATGCATTAAAAAGTTAATATATATGCATAATCAGATAAAAATAAAACAATAAAATGTGTTACTTGAAACACAAAAATAATAAACTACCAAAATAATAAAAATATTTCTAGCCTTGGAATGGACAATCAAAGCGTTCTTTTCCAAACTGAGGTCTTAGTACTAATTCCTTGTGAAAAAAAATTCATGGAAGATTGGGATTTGATTTGATTTGATTTTTTTGACTGATGTGTTGATTTCAGTTTTGTAGTGAACCTCAGGGAAAGAAATTCTCTTTGCTCATACAGATCAGTGTCTGCTCTACAGCTAGAATCATAGAGTTGCCTGACAGGGCTCAGCAGTTAAGTAAATTACAAGGAGCCAAAGTTTTCAGGGCCAAGAATTGAAGCTATGTCTTCTTGTGTGTTCTAGACTGGATCCAATGTGTTTGCTTGTGTGTTTATGTAAAACACAAAATCCACATGTTTGTATGAAATTGATGGACACACAGTGAGTCTTAAAGATTCTGAAGGTCACAATTTAAAAAAAAAGTAATACATATGTAATCATGCAAAACATTTCATATTAGTCATGTGAAAGAAAACAAAAACTCAAGAAAAATAAAGCAAGTATTCAGACACCTGCAGTTCTTTTTCTGGGAGTGGATAGCATTTTTCATCATAAATCTTTCAGAGATGTCTTGGATTATTATATTCCTTAGAATAGCAAAGTTATTCTTAGCTGATCATCTTACAATATTGCTATTAATTTGTACATTGTGCATGTGTCTTTGCATCAGTTTCCATAAGTCTTTCTAGGTTTCTCTAAGAACATCCTCTCATTATTTTTTATAGCATAACAATAGTCCACAAAATCACATATCACAGTTTGTTCAGCCTTCCTCAATTGATGGGCATCCCCTCAATTTGCAGTTCCTTGATACCAGAAAAAGAGACTATGAATATTTTTGTTCTTATAGGTTTTTCCTGTTTTTAAAAATCTCTTCTTGGATACAGATTTTATAGTGGTGTTGCTAGGTAAAATGTGATTTTGTCACCATTTGATCATAGTTCCAAATTGTTCTACAGAAGGATCATAACTCATTCCCCACACTGTTTGTCACTTTCTTTTTCTGTCCTATTAGCCAATCTGATAGGCATGAGGTAATACTTCAGAAATGCTTTAATTTGCATTTCTCTAATCATGAATGATTTGAACATTTTTTCCATATGGCTATAGATACTTTTGATTATTTAATATAAAGACTGTTCATACAATTTTATTTCTTACCAATTGGGGAATGGCTCTTATTTGTATAAATTTGGCTCACTTCTCTATATGTTTGAGAAATTAGGTCTTTATCAGAAAAAAAAAAACTTGCTTCAAAATTCTCAATTAGATTACTAACTATATTCCCCATTCATCCTATTCTTTTATTTCTTTTTTCACCCTCTTCCTCCTCAAAAGTGTTTAACTTCTAACTACCTCCTCCCATATTCTACTCTACCTTAGATTACTCCTCCTTTTATTTCCTCCCCTCCTACTTTCCTATAGGATAAGATAGATTTTTATACTCAATTGAGTATTCTTTTTTTGAGTCAATTCTAATGAGAGTAAGATTCACTCATTCCCTCTCACATCCTTCATCTTCCCCTCCACTTTTTCTTGCCTACTTTATGTGAGATTATTTACTCCATTCTTAGTTGTAGTCAAATCTCCTTTGCCCTTAAGAATATCATATTCTAAGCCCTTTGATCCTTCAATGTAAAAGCTGTTAAATCTTGTGTTATCCTAACTGTGGTTCCATTTTGGAATACTTTTAATGGTGAGAAAATCTTAAGTTTAAAAATGCTTCTCTGTAAGTTACCCTTATTGTTATTAGCCCCAATTTCTGGATTCAAATTGAGCAATATTTCTCTTTAGGAGTAAAAGAAAGGTTCTTATACTCCTTGAACTAAAAAGAATCTTACTATGGTTAGATAATGTCAGTGAAATGGAGGTCCAGCTCCTTAATGACTTTCTTCACTAAATAATTTCTTCAAATAAATTTTAAATTCTTTTCTTAAAACAGAGACTCCAGACCCAAACTGATTCTTATCATTGAGTTTATCTCATCGTTGAGGGAATTCCTAGACAAAAAAGTAAAGAAACTTGAGAGATGGTTCCCCACACAATAGGTTATTAGGGAAAAGTAAGTATTAAAAAAAACCTGTGCCATTCATGTTTGACTTCACATTGGACATTTCCAACCTGAATTCTTTAGAGCAATCATTTCACTTCTCTATATTAGATTAGAGCTCAATCAGCTTAATACCTATAATAATTACATAATGGAAAATTAACCAATAAAGTTTCACTCTTAGGAACTCAAGATTTTGATAACTCTCTTTCTGGAAGTGGCTGATAATATAGAATGAAGGGATCTGGCTCTACTTTGGATTGTACTCTCCGGGTGTTCTGTAATGTTTCAATTCTACTTCCTGGCTCTCTAGTGGTTGGTTGCTGAACTAGAATTAGATGTACTTGAAATGACTCAAGTCTCTTTCTTACATGGTTTCACTCAAGTGAGGAGGCTATTACTACTGTAAACCTCAAGGTCGGGACAATGACAGCCTCTTAATTTCCCCACTCAAGCTGACATGAAACAATAAGCTTAAGGTTCTATTGTTGCTTGTGATCCTGTTATATTTATTTTTTCTACCTTCTATGAAGAAGTATTGGAGATGGAATGGACTAGTCTATGACCTTGGGATCCTTAAAAAGGTTAGAAGGTGTAGACTACAGATTGAGACATACAATTTTTTTGGTATACAATCAGTTCAGGGATTTTTCATTACACATATTTGTGACAGTATTATTTTTTCTTTTCCTGAGGCAATTAAGGTTAAGTGACTTGCCCAGGGTCACAAAGCTAGGAAATGTTCAGTGTCTGAGACCAGACTTGAACTCAGGTCCTTCTGACTTCAGGGCTGGTGCTCTAATCACTGAGCCACCTAGCTTCCCCCATTACACATATTTGTTATGAAGTTTTTGTTTTTCTTTTTTTCCAATGGAGAAAGAGATTGGGATAGAAAAAAATTGATCTGTATTAACTGAAAAAAAATAAATTGAATTTAAAAATGAATCAAATGAAAGAAAGCAAAAGATAAAAGGGGGAAAAAGATTGAGAGAAAACTAGGAGCATAAGAATTGGAGTGCCTTCTAGAGTTTGTAGGCAACTGAGCCCAATGAGGAGTAAAGCCATGAGCAATCTTTTGACCCAGCCAAGCAAGGAATCAACACTGTGAATCTGGCATCTGTACATAAGGGTGAACTCCACCTATTTCTATCATTCATTCAGAAGAATCTTTTTCTGCCCTGTGTGAAGGCATTAATATGCCTTATGCCATATTAATATGCCTAATATGCCATATTAATATGTCTATAACCTTGGGACCTTTAAAGATTAGAAGGTGTAGACTACAGATTGAGACATAATTTTTGTTATACAATCAATACAGGATTTTTTTATTACACATATTTGTTATGAGGTTTTTGTTTTTCTTGGTGAGATAAATGCTTTGTAGACACCACTAAGTTTGAGCCCACTATTCCCAGGGACCATGGTGAGAGAGATTGTGTCTTTGGGGTTTGGAAATGTGGTAAAATGTGTTTCTGCCATTGTTTTTGTTTTATAATATAACTATACTACCTATCCCTGTTATAAAAGCAAATTGGTGATAATTTGTTCAATAATATTGGGGTTTTAATCACTGATGATTGATATTTGGGACTTGCATAAGTATCATTAGAAAAGTAACCTAACCTCTCAAGAGGAAATAGGAGGAAAATAGGGAGAAAATAGAGGAAAAAAAGTGGGAACTGGTTTTAGAAATTGGTACAGTTGGTGCTATAGTCGATGACTAACTATCTTCAAAGAACTCAACTTTCAGGGAGAGTCGTTGAAATGAGAACTCCCAAATCCATATCTTCTCTTGTTTAGGACTCAACTTGCCAGTAAGAGTGGGAACTCAGATAAGGACCTACAGAGTCTATATGGATACACTAATAATCACACAAATATCTCTTTAAAGATAATAGAATTTTAATTTTGACTCAAAATTCTTGCCTGGGCCACAAGAGCCCCTGACAACTTCTTTACATAGTGGGCGTGGGGAGGGCTCTTTCTCTTCATTGTTAGTGAATGGTTCTTTCTGCAAACCTGGTTGGCAGCCAGGAATACTTAAGGGTTTTTGACAAATCTCCCCAGTTAAATATTAAATAATTAAATGTGGACTGGATGGTACCAGGGCTTTGTACAGTCTGTTTGAAGTGTCCTTTAAAATATTAAATTCAAATATGTGGCTGCATTGGAACAAGGGAGAGATCTTAAGACAAATTCAGCCAAGTCTCTTTAACCTTTGAGTTGTTGGGTATAGATTAGAAAGGGGTGGGGGTCCATGCTTTTAGAGCAAATTGCCAGGGGATTTTTGAAGTTGTCCCTGCAAATATTGGTGCCTGACACTTACTGATTATCTTCTTTTGCCCTTTCTTGATTTGTTTTGTTTTTACTGCCTATTATTTGGCAAGGATGTGAATGGTTTTTTTTTTTTTTAATTTTTATTGAACACGGGGACCCACTGCCAATTGGAGCTTTGGGTGCTCTGTTTATTTCTAGCCGTGGCTTCTATATGGAATTTGTTCTATGATACGTTTGACAATCATTTGGATCCAGGAAAAATCTGCTTTATATTTGGCCTTTCAATTACATATATTTGGCTTTGTACCTTCATACAGTTCTTTGTCTTGCAGTCGTAGGAAGAGCTGGGTCATCCCTGGGGAGGGTGATGCAGCTGCATGGTCTCTTCCAGTCTAGGTCTGGGATCTTTATGAAGCTTTTTTCCCCCAACACATATACATAGATAGTTTTCAACATTCACCCTTGCAAAACCTTATGTTCCAATCTTTTTCTCCCTCTTTTCCCCCTCTCCCTCCCCAGATGGCAAGAAATCCAATATATGTTAAATGTGTACAACTCTTCTATACATATTTCCACAATTATCATGCTGCACAAGAAAAGTCAGATCAAAAAGAAAAAAAGGGAAAGAAAACAAAATACATACAAGCAAACAACAACAAAAAAATGAAAATACTACTTTGTGATCCACACTCAGTCCTCACAGTCTCTCTCTGGGTGCAGAAGGCTGTCCTCCATCACCAATCCATTGGAACTGGTCCAGACTACTCACTGAAGAAAAGAGCCACATCCATCAGAATTGATCATTGTATAATCTTGTTGTTGCTGTGTACAATGTTCTCCTGGTTCTACTCACTTCACTCAGCATCAGTTCATGTAAGTCTTTCCAGGCCTCTCTGAAATCAGCCTGCTGATCATGTCATTTTATAACATTCATATACCACAATTTATTCAGCCATTCTCCAATTGATGGGCAGCCACTCAGTTTTCAGTTCCTTGCCACTAAAAAGGGTTGCTACAAATGTTTTTTGTACATTATGGATCTTTTCCCCCTTTTTATGATCTTTTTGGGATACAGGACCAGTAGTAACACTGCTGCATCAAAGGGTATGCACAGTTTGATAATCCTTTGGACATAGTTCCATATTGCTCTCCTGAATGGTTGGAGCAGTTCACAACTTCACCAACAATGTGTTAGTGTTGGACTGGGATCTTTTTGAATTATTTGTAAGGAGGTATGTCACCCCATAGCCAAAAGATTTTGAAGACACAAGAGAGCATTTTCATTTGTAAATTATTATATTAAAATCTAAACTCAGTTTGTGAAATGAGAATTTAGAAGTTACCTCACAGTTCCTTTCAAGTGCTCAGTTCAGTTTGTTACTTTTCAGAATTTGAAATTACTGCACAATTTCGGGACTTATCCTACTTTTTTAGAGGAGTCCAAGCCCTACCCCAGGGGTAGTAAATTCAGAATAGCAGGAAGTGTTTCCATTTAATTTTTACACTGTTTTGGTCATGTGGATTCACATGTGACCCTCAAGTTTCTACATTACCTTTTCCAGTCATACTTTCGTAGAATACTGCAAAGCCAGTGGAAGCCAAGAATGGTTGTTGGTCATGCAACATTTCGTATGTGCTTTTGATTAGAGAGATTATTTGTTGGAATGCCAGTGACAGAGAAACCTAGTGCTAAAATGAAGGAGGAGAATAGAGAAGGTTAGAGAGGAATTGAGATGAAGAGCCTACTGTGTGCATGAAGAGGGAAGATTCCTGTTGTCCCCGCTCCTCCAACCATTGCTTATGAATGTTGTAAGTCCTTATTCCTTTCCCCTTTTCTGTGCCAATCTTGGTTTACAACCAAGAAGGAAGACTGAGATTTCAAAGATGCCCCCTCACCAGTCCATTGCAGATGACACATCCATAGCAGAGATTTCCAGGAATTATCCCAATTTAAGTCTGAAGCTTTTCCAGAAAGTGCAGGGAGTGACTGAATAATCTCTATGAAGGATTTATGGGTTTCTGAAAAAGCATTGACTGCCAAGTTTTCCTCTGTCTTGGAATAGAACTGTCCCAAAGAGTGGGAAGAGATGAGAATCATGCCCTTTGGTGCATAACTTTGATCTCTAGCGTTAGAAGTATTGCCATTGGTGTATTTCCTTCATATCACCACGTTTGCTATTTTAAGTAAATTGTCCTTGTCCTTTACTAGTGATATGAAGTCTAAGTGATTTGTTAGCGGAACTGTATCTCAGAGGAAGTGGGGATTTTCCAGTGGTATTGTGAAAAGGAAAAAAAAGTATTTAGAGTTTAAGAGTAATAAGGAAAGCATCTTTTCAGCTCCCTCCTCCTCCACAAACCTATTGGGACTGCACACTTCTGCTTCCCCTTTATACTTGAATTAAAGATCTGAGTAAAGGAAGGGCTAGAATCCCTGCTTGGGGTGAATGGAAAGAAGATAATCAATGCTCGAGAGAAAAAAAAATAATTTGCAACTGTTTCCTCTATCAAGGGAAATAATATTTGGATCATTAGCAAAGAATTAAACCTAAATGAGGAGGGGTTGGAGTTCATTTTGCTACCCACTCTCAATGAGTTCAAGTTGTGTGGCCTGAATTTGCTATGTCCCATAGCAACTCAAAGTCCTTAGAAGTGTGATGGCTTTTGGTTTTTTTAGATGTTGATGGTCAGAAATGCTGCCAGACTGTGACCCAACAAATATCTTAGAAGGAAAGAATATGATCCTTGAAATCTATGGGACATTCGGCTTGATGTTGTAACTCAGCAGGATTTGAAAATGTACCAAAGGGGTGTGTGTGTGTGTGTGTGTGTGTGTGTGTGTGTGTGTGTGTGTGTGTGTTATGGATATTTAGAAAGGAAAGCAGTGATTGGTAAGAACTTCTGAATCTCCCTAGTGAAGTATGAACATATCCTATCGCTAAAGTCTCATTTTCCCTTTCTTTTGTGACAAGGCTACTAGGCTGATGTGGGGAGTGCCAAGCATATATAGGCTTACATTTCTCTACTGGGAAAAACAAACAAACAAAACAAAACTGGAGGTGTAAAGATTAAAGGTGACTAAATAGTCAGTCATCAAGAATTGAAAAAGTACAAACTATGCACCAGACACTGACTTCAGTATTCAAAGAAAAACACAAAAACAGGGTCCCTGATTTCAAAGTTCACCTTCTAAAGTAGGAGACAACAGAATTCTGTTGACGTAGTTCAGTGCTTTCGGTTAGAAATGTTTCCTTCGCATCTGTAAAAGGACTTTCTACAAAAGTTCCCCATCCCAAGAAGATCCCAAAAATTCGGGAAGGAGATTCCTAAACTTTGACTGTATCTTCCCATGACTTTGTTAATAAGTCCACTTACAGAGTGCTTTAAGCATCATTACATCAGATTTTAGTATAAGAGGGATTTTTAATGTCAGTTGATGCAATTCTGCCATTTTCAAGATGAGTAAGGAAGCTGAGAGTCAGTGACTTGTCTGCAATCAAGTCTTACTCATGAAACAATTGACATCCATGCCCTCGTTGAACTTCATAGAAGTCTTGTGGGAGTCCCAACTATTATTATCTTCATTTACAGATGAGAAACTGAGTCTCAGAAAAGTTTGGTGATTTACCTCTAATGTAGCTAATAAGTTTCAAAGGTAGAATCTGAACTCAGGTCTTGATGGTACCCAGTCTAGTATTCTAGTTATCTCTAGATTATCAATAGTAGCATGCTTTGAGGTTCTTCTCTGCTTGGATAAAATTACTCAGCTCATTTACAATACACAGCCTTAAAGAATTGCTCCAGACACTAAGAGATTAAATGATGATGCCATGGTCACATGGCTAATATTCATTTGAAGCAGGACTTGAACCTACTTCTTCTTGCCTCCAAGGTCTAACATTTTATTTGCTATTCACTATCACCTTACATTTATCTTTTTGTTATTCAGTTATTTCAGTTTGGTTCCTTCTTTGTGGTTCCATTTTGGTTTTCTTGATAAAGATATTAGAGCAATTTGCTTTTCCCTACTCCAGATGATTTTACTGATAAGGAAACTGAGGCAAACAGAATTAAGTGATTTGGTTCAGACAGTTAGAAAATACCTGAGGTTGGATTTGAACTCATAAAGATGAGTTTTCTTCATTCCAGGTCCAGTGCTCTCTTCACAATGCTACCCCATTTATGTTTCATAGTTAATTACTTATATTTTGGGGAAAGCACAAATCTCTTTCTACTAAAGCTTCATTGGTTTAAGATTCTAGAACAGAATGAGGAATGACCATACCATGTAAATGAATTCTAAATTACTCAAGTATTTAAAAGTCAATAAAAATCCCCAAATCATCTTCCTGTTGTAATTGAAACTTTACATCCAGAAACCCTTATTGTAAATGTCCAATGAAGAAAATTTCATAATGGAGGAATTTAGTTCCAACTCTGGACGTCAAGCCCTGACCCCATTTCCATTCTGAAAATTCTCATCTGACAAAGACAATCTCTGTATCTTAGCATTTGTCACCCAGTCGGCACATTTCTGGAAAAAAAATCAATGCGGTGCCCGTTCTGCATTGATCAAACTTTTATTGAGCCAGCTGTACTTCATAGACCTGAAAGAGTGATTGGAGCAAAACAGGAAAGAACATAAAAGCCCAACTCAGAATAGTTTGAAATCCCAGAGAGGCAATTACGAGTCAAATTCCAGGGTTGCAGCTGGCCAGCATCGGAAACATGGCACACCTTCCCCATGTTAAGTAGCTCCAGAGATGAGACCCGGGACTGTAAATAAGAAATCCACAGTCTATTGGTAGAGTGCCTCCCTTTTTAATAAGTGGGAAGAAGAGGGTAATAAATCGTCTGCTAATTCATGTGCAGACCTGACTTGTTGTAGAACTCTGATGGGTTTCAAACAGAAACAAAACAAAAGTAATGTGTGCAATAATTAATTGTGGGGATAAAGCAAACGGGGGAAAAATAGAATAACATATGAGGGATTGGGCTATGAGTATTCACTTCTTGCTGGCTAGAAAAAAATGATATGACTTTTTCTATGACTTTCTTGAAAAAAACAAGAATGAAAATGAGCTCTTGCCTTAAGTACGGTATAGTTGGAATAAACGCTGGCCCTGGAGTCAAATTCTACCTGGAATAACAATAATGTTACTATTCTTTGTCCTTAATTTTCAAAGAAGATCAGTGACATTACGGGTGATATCTTGACTTGCCTGTGAATTGGATTTCAGGGAAGTCGAGTTGTAAAAGCTTCCCTCTCTATTTCTGAGTCATCGAAGTCCCATCGAAGTAGATCAAAAGTCAAGACGACAGGGGATGGCCGAGGATGCAGGAGATGACTTTGCCATCTTCAGTGTTGGGAACAAATTGTTTCCATCCACCCATTCCTACAGGGGAAGCCTTCACATGCTTGGTGCCAATGTGGCCCTTATGTCACGGGTAGGTTTGGAGTCTAGGGATTCACTTCAACCTGATTTAGGCCACTTGTTGGGGTGTGGCCACTGCACCTGGAGCTGCAGGTGAGCACCAAAGATAGATGAGCAGTGCTGAAGGAGCCTTGGGGAGCCCTCTCATCAGAGGTGCCATGTTCTCCAGAGCACCCCTAAGACCATAGGACATAAGGCAGGTCCGTTCACATCTGGTTCTTTTACTTATAACATGTAATGGTTGGACTAGTCTCCTTCTGAGATTCCTTCACATGCGAGGATCCTGAGATGTTCCCCTTTGTCCCTCCTTGGTTTCTCTTGTATTTGCTCACCTGCTCGCCTATTGTTATCTCCCAGTAGAATGGGAACTCCTTGAGAACAAGGGCTATTTTTGCATTTCTTTCTATCCCCAGAGATTAGTCAAAAGCAGGGATTTAAAAATGCTTGTTGCCTGACTGATGGGCACTTAATCAAATGCTAGTATTGCACAAGATATTTGGATAGAAAAAGGAAAATAGTCCCTTTCCTATAGGAGTTTATATTCAATGGAGAAGGCAATATATACAGATATATGGCACACAAGTATATATATATATATATATATATATATATATATATATATATATATATATGTATGTGTGTATTTATGTATATGCTATGCATAAAAATACACACAGGTCACATGTATTTGTGCAATATATAAACATGTGAGATTATAACAAACATGTATGATGTGAATACATAGACACATGGATACATGTGGATGTATGTGTTCCAAACCTGTGATTTCATTAACATTAGGAACTTCTAGTGAGGAAATTTTCTTGTAACTTACCAAAGAGCACTAGTTCTGCTACTGAGAGTCTCACAGAGTAGTCTGGCTCACTAGAGATTAAATGACATACACAGAGTCCCACAGCGAGAAGCCAGGCTTGAATCCTGACTCAATGGCAGCTATCCATTGTCTCCCACCTCATTCGAGTTCTCATCGTGCTCTAACAACAAAGAGTTAAGGAGCCCCGTTCTCAGGTCCAGTTGTTTACTATCCCCAAAGGGTTCTTTCCACACTGGAGGCCCTTTTGTTTGAGGGGAGGTACTGAGGTTAATCTGTGACTGTCTGGCAATGGAGTATACAGAGAGTATCTCTACACCATTATCCATAAATCCTAGTAGCTCCATGGCAGCACCCAAATTATGTGCGTGTATGTGTGTGTATGTGTGTATTTATATGTGACCCTTTACTTTACAGAAAAATGGTATAAAGAAATGAAGAGGAGGGGGGAGAGGAGAACAGGGTGGGAAGAGGAAGGGACAGTAGAAAAGTAGACAAATGGAGAGATGAGTAGAATAGAACAGTTAGCTGAGAAATGAGGAAAAGTAGAGGAATGGAAGGCTAAAGAAAAGTAGAAATGGAGTGGAGAGGGGAAAAGAAAAAAAGCAAAAATGGAAAAAAGAGGAAAGATAGGAGAAGGGGAAGAGGAAGAGAAGAAAGGTGAGGGAAGGAGAAAAGGAAGGAAGAAGATGAGAGTTGCCTAACACTATCTGAATTGCCTTGTAACTGCTGGTAGAAATCTATTAGCCTTCCTGAGGTTTTTTCTTTGCCGAATTCAAATGTACAACTGTTTGTGTTCCATAAAACAAGGACTTTCACTAAAGAAGTCTCGTATTCTATAACAGAATTTCTTGCTATGGATTGGTTAATGTTAAATACAATGAATCCAGATTCTGGTTCTGGCAATATATGTGAGATTTCCCAGGTAAATAAAGGCCTTGCTTGAGGGAGTCAGGATTAAGGCAACTTCCATAGTGCCCTTAAGGAAAAAGGTATTTAAAATTATTTTTAATCCCAAGAACAGGAGGCATTATTATTATTAGGAACCCTTGGGTGTGCCCAAAAAGAGGCTTGGAAATTTGTAGGATCGCATATTTAGAAAAGACATTTCATCTAAGCCCAACATCCTCATGTTAGACAAGGAAACTGAGCCCTGGAGAGGCCTAGTGACTTTTGTGAAGTCACTCAATATTGCATGGGTAATATATCATGGAGGTGAGACAGAGGGATGCCTGGGAAGTATATCTAGACATTCATTAGCTGGTACCGAATGTTTAACCGTGAAATGAGGAAAAAAGTCATTGATGGGCTTGACAGGCCTTCAACAAGCACTTTCAGCTTAGCCCCCTTTTATTTGCCTCATCTTTGGCTCCTTTGCTCAGAGTCTGATGAGAGATGATAGTGAGGTCATAAGACCTTCCCTGCTCTGTGGACCCATTGTTTTGAGCATTAGGCTTCACTGATTAAGTTATAGTCAGTTCCAATGTTCTTGTGATGGAAGAGAGCCATGTATACCCAAAGAGAGAACCCTGGGAACTGAGTGGGATCACAGCATAACATTTTTACTTTTTTGTTGCTGTTTGCTTGCATTTACTTTTTTTTCTCATTTTTTCCTTTTTGATCTGATTTTTCTTGTGCATCAAAGTAATTGTACAAATACGTGTGCATATATTGAATTTAACATATATTTTAACATGTTTAACATCTATTGGATTGCTTGCCATCTGGGGAGGGGATTGAGGAAAGAGGGGAAAATTTGGAACACAAGGTCTTGCAAGGATCAATGTTGAAAAATTATCTTTGCAAATGTTTTGAAAATAAAAAGCTTTAATAAAAAAAAGGAAAAAAGAGAATAGGCTTCAGCTTTTGCCTCCATAATTATTTCTTTCCCTTTTTTAAGTGAAGGAAGTTCTGAAGAAGGAATATATGACCTTGTAAGTTTAAAAAGTCAGAAAGGGTGCTCCAGCATTCTGGTTCCAGAGACACTATAGCCTGGATGCTCTAAGGAACAAGTGACCTGTGGGACTCCAACTCAGTGAAAGCTGAGACACTCGGCAGAGATATTGACTTTGGAGAGGAATGCTATGTAAGAATTGAGCCCAATTTTGAACCTATTTCCCCTAGAGCCTAAGTAATATAGAGGAGAAGATGCCGTGGAGACGCTGGGAGAAAATGTTGCTTTGCAGTTGTTTTATCTCTGAAGTAACTGTACCTTTATAAGAGTAAACTCAATTTAAGTGGTCAAGACTGAGGAGACAGTTACTGCTGCGTAATGATTGGGACAACAGAATTGGTAGGGGCTCAAGACAAAGGCAGGAGGGAAGAAAGAAAACCCCTATCAACACACACACACACACACACACACACACACACTCTCACACTCACTCAGGGTGTCCTAGATCTTTGAGAAGAGAGGAAGACATCTGACTCTGGGAGAGTAATCCAGGTCAAGCACAAGACTAGGGGTTCAAAGTCAGATTTTCTAACTCCAACTCTCAGGGAAGATGGAATAGCACCCAGGGACAATGTGACCGGCACCCAGCCCAATTCAGAAGTCTGACCCAGATGCCTACTGTCACTGAGAGCTCCTGCCAGGACACTGTCCAATACTAGAGGTTACTCTGGCATAACCCCCAAGGATCCTCCTTCTTTCTTTAGTTTCGATTCCCTTTTCAGCTGCGCCCCTTTGTTCATGGTGTGGTTACCAGTCAACCAACCAATCAACAAGAATTTATTGAGTGCTTATTTGGGGATTTGGGGATACATAGAAAGGCAAAAAATAGTCCCTCTTCTCCCAGAGTTTATATTCCAGTAGTCTAGGAGCTAGTGATGATTATATACTTAGATTGAAATTTGACTCCTATCTTTGTTTACGATCAATTCCTTTTCATTTTCCACTCTTGTTTCCATTACAATTATCATTGTGATTCTTACAAAGGTATATTTGTTGTTGTTTTTCCTTCTTTCCAACCATTCTGGTCCCAGTTAGTGCACAATTGCAAAAATAAAACACTGTTCAAGTATCCTGACAGATTAACGCACATCTCATCAATTCCTATAGTCCTAGTTTTGCCAACTCCAGGATCACAGATTTGGAAGGATTCATATTCAGTCCAACCTATCAATGAACAGAATCCCCTCTGCAACTTGTACATCAATCAGTCATCCAATCTTTGTTCCAAGAGCCCCTCCATAGTGAGGAGAACCCTACTCCCTCCCAAGGCAGCAATCCTACTTTAGAATAGTCCGATTATTCAGAAGTGATTTTTACATTGAGCCTACATTGGTTTCTTTGGAATTTCTACTCAGTGCCTCTACTCAGATGCAGCAGAGCAACTCTCATCATTTCTCTATTTGACAGCCCTTCAAATTCATGTCTTCAAATGCATTTTTCATGCCTACACTGAAGTTCTTTTCTTCTCCATGTTAAAGGAGAAAATAAATTTATATAGTAAATCTTACACACACACCCCCAAAACCTTGGGGATTTTTGTGGTCTCATTTTTTTTTATGTTTCCCTAAACTCAAAGTTTGTTGTAAAAATGTCTCAAAAGGCTTTGCCTTATAATACCAGGTAGCAAGTGCTCCGTCATTGGCCCCAGGATGACCTCTCTATTCTCTGAGCCGACATTTTCTTAAAATGGTATCATTCACAGAGCATTTTCAGATTTGCACACAGATGATCTCACTAGCTCCTTTTAGAGACCCTATGAGGTAGGGAAAGCATTTTTTATCATCATTTTTACAGACAGGGAAACTGAATCTTGAAAGAATCAAATGATTTGGCCTATTTTACATAGCTAGGAAGTATTGGGGTAAAATTTGAACAAATAGTCTCTGATTTCAAATCCAAACTTTCCCCCCAAAGCAAGCTTTCTCTAGAATAGGGATTCTTTTCCTTGTTTGTATCATAGATTCCTTTGGAATCTGGTGTGGTCTATGAATTCCTCCAAATAAGGCTTTAAATGCATAAAATAAAATATATTGGATTGAAAATAAAACAAATAGTATTGAAAGATAGTTTAAATATGTCTGTCTGTCCGTCTATCTATCTATCTATCTATCTATCTATCTATCTATCTATCTTTTTTAAGTTCGCAGACCCCAAGATGAGAACTCTTGTATTTAGGCCTTAGTCCATTATAAGACATTTATCAGAACAGGGAATTTTTTTCAGGCAAGAAAATTCTTAAGGACTACTTAATAAGGTCCAGAGAGTAAGCAAGTTTCTGTCCTGTCTTGGAAGATGCTGATGAAAAAACAGATCCATGAAATACTGTTGAATGTAGTACTGATGACCCAGCAACTGACCTTTCTGTTGGGATAACGAAGGGTAGGAAGATCTTCCACAGACATTCTTAATTTACCCATTGAGTCCACAGAGTTCTTTTGCTAGTCCAAGTGTTATGTGTGCTAACAGCATCGAGGAGAGGACCGTAGCAAAGAGACAGAGAGAGTATTCTTTATTTTAATTAAAATGCTAACATAAGAAATTATCATTGACTGATTGTATTACAAAACAACTACTTGTTCTGCCATAGTTAAGTGTGATTTGATGCTTCCATTATAAGCTTCAATTCTCAGGGGTTTATATCTTGGCCAAAATAATCCTTTCAGGCTGAAACTTGGCAGACAGCTCTCAGCCTAATTACAGCCATTTTCCTTTTTGAATTAAAAAAAAAAAACTTTGGAATTATTAGAGAATTTCAAGCCCACTAAAGAGTCATCACTGAGGCTTGGTGGGAAGTGACCTGTCACTAGACTATAGCAAAGGATGCCTATCACTTATTCAAAAACAAATGATTAAATGGAGATAGCATAGATACTGTCTATCAGGAGGATCTACTCATGAAAAAATTTGAAAGTAGAAAGAAGGGAACATGGTGGATGGCATGTATGTAAGGATCCGTGGAGGCTCTAGAGATGTGCACTACAGGCCATCTTTCCAGAGGGAGAACATAGGTTGCTAAAGTGGAGCACAAAGTGAAGTTATGACTGGCAAGTTGAACCATGTGGGCATCTGCTAGAGTTCTAGCTCTGTGAAAAGTAGAGAGATGGAGAAGTTCTTGATTGTTCTTCAAAAGCAAGGAGGGAAATGGTGATTCCAGGGCTCATTTTGCCCAACAAGAAAGAACTGGCTACCAAATTACAAATAGAGGAAACCTTTGGACAAAGTGATCGCTTGATGTTAGAGTTTCTGATAGGATAAAGAAAGGGAAATCAGCCATGGTTTGAGATGTGCCTTAAGTTTGGGGGAACAAATTTGAAAGAGCTCAAAGAAGAGTTAAGTTGGATTCTGTGAATTCAACTTCTACAAGTAGAATAAGAGGAAGGAGGAAAGAATGCTTTCAAGAACAAATTTGAATAATTCTCACATACACGCTTATATATGTATGCATAAACATGTACACATCTATATGTATACGAACATATAAATGTAAATATATGTATCCTGCAATGATCCATTTAAATGGCATTCTACCTTAGGTAAGTGTAGATAAAAACATACATAAGAATGTAGGTATATGCACATGTATGCATAAATATATTTTGTGTGTTCATATGCCTATATGTATATATGAGTGTGTATATGTAGATTTTGTTGCTGTGCTGTCATTACTGTCATGTTTAATGCTTTATGACCCCTTTGGGGTTTTCTTGGCAAAGATACTGGAGTGTTTTATCATTTCCATTTCATATATATATAAAAGTAACAAGCTCTGCTCTTATATGCCACCTAGTTATTAACTCATCAAAGTATACCTGTATATATACATATATATATATATATATACATGCATATATATATATATAGGTATATATACAGGTATACTTTGATGAGTTAATATATATATGTATATATACAGGTATACTTTGATGAGTTAATATATATATATATATATATATGTATATATACAGGTATACTTTGATGAGTTAATAACTAGATGGCATATATATAAGAGCAGAGCTTGTTACTTCTTTTTACCCAAGAAATTGTTGTGTGATCCCGAGGATATAGGTATATAAAATAAGTACACAGACCAAACATTTCCTGATCACAAATCATAATTTTGAAACTTCCATAGTCAGCTATGAAACCCCATATGGGGTCATGAACCCCAGTTTAAGAAAGAGTGTATTAGAATACTGATTTTGAATTAAGAAGACCTGAGTTCAAATTTTGATTCAGAAACTAACTCTCTGATTTCAAGTTTAATTTCTTACTATCTCAGTCTCATTTTCCACATAATAGCATCAGCCTCTAAGGATTTTTTAAAGGAAAAAAAAATAGATAATATTTGCATAGGTCTTTGCAAATCTTAAAGCACCATAATAAGTACTATTGTTATCATTATCACCATCAATAATTAATAATAATAATAATGAAGTCTACTTAAAAAAACTGATAGGATATATAAAGAACTCATAAACTAATTCAGATAAAGAAGTAAGGTGACTCAGGAAATATGCTGAAGCACAATGTAGTCCTTGGAAGGATGCTCTAGACATTTTTGCATTTGTTTATCATTGAAATAGAGTGATACATATACATTTTTTTTAGCATTTATCAAGAGGCACAACCCCCATGCTCAGTTCTCTACCTCTTACCAAACTTAATCTTGATCTTTCTTAACCTTGACACTTGTGGATCTCTTCCGGATATTCTCTCCTCTATGTGCTGATTATTTTCCATCTCCCTGCTGTATCATCATTCATTCACTCTGGATGTTTTCCAAGGCTCAATTCTAGACCCTCTTCTCTTTCCTTTCCTTCACTCACCAGTCTCATCCTCTCCCATTGGCTTCATTTTAATTTCTATACAAATGCATCCTAGATATGTATATAGATAACCTTCATCTCTGTTTTGAACCCCAATCTCACAACACTGACTGTCTTCGCCTAGATGTCCAATAGACATCCCAAAAGTAGTGTGTCCAAAACAAAAGTCAATATTATTCCCTCCAAACTTTCCCCAACATTTTTATTTCAGTTGAGTGCACCGCCTCTCTTTCCAGTCCTCAGATTCCCAATCTCAAGGTCCTCCTTGATTCATCACTCTTCCTCACCTCCCAGATGCAAACACTAGCCAGACCCCGATTCTTCCTGTACAGCACATCTCACATCTGTCCTCATTTCAGCCCTCACGTGATTGCCTTCCTAAATTCAGCCTAGGTTCTCTTACAGGGAAAACCCCATTGATATATCTGCTTCAGCCTCCCTCTAGTTAAGAACAATAATGTTCTTAAAATGGAGGTCTGACCATATCATTCTTCTGTTCAAAAGACTCCCATGGTTCCCTTCAAGGATCAAATCTAAATTCCTATTTGGCATTTAAAGCTCTTCATGGTCTCTCTCCAGCCTGTCTTCCCTGATATGACTGAGTCCATACAGTTCCCTTCATCCACATTTCTCTGAACAATTAATTTAGAGTATTTTTTCATCTGACTAGAGGTAGCTTTAATTTCTTAAACTATAAATGGCCTGATCATGTCAATAAAGATTTTAAAGAGAGAGATAAAGGGAAAAAACCCCAGAATTAAACAAAACCAACATATCAACCAAGTCCGATAGTATTTGGAATGTTTCATGTCTGTAGTTCCCTACTTCCACAAGAAAAAGGAAGCACATTTTCATCTCTTGTCATTTTAATTATTATTTTACTTACCATAGTTATTTATATTCTTGCCATTTATGTCTTTATAGTATAGTGTTTGCTCTATTGTAGGGACAATAGAGACCATATATCTGAGGCATTGTTTCTCCCCCTGTTAAAAGGAATTGAAAACATCCTTGAGATATAACAAGTCCAGGGAAAGAAGGCTCAGGCCATGGATATTGGTTCATGCTGGCCTAAGTATACAACCAGGCAGACAGAGCTCTTATTGGAGGGTCAGGATAGGCAAGAGCTTCTTAATTTTTTTCTGCTTGTGACTCCTTTTTGCCTGAGAAATTGTTACGGGATCCCTGGCATATAAAAAGAGGTATACAAATCATATGTTTATTATGATAATAAATCATAATTTCATAACCTTTAATTCAGTTATGTGATTCCATTTTGGGCTATGACCCAGAGTTTAAGAAGCTTTGGTAGACGCCACACAGAGATTGGGGAACTTTGTCAATCCGAATCAATGTTCCACATCATCCTCGCTGAATATCCTTTCCCAGCTGTGCTTAAGGGAACCTCCTTTTGCATCCTTTTGGATGATAGAGGAGCTTCTTATTTCATTGCAATTATGAACTTGGAGCTGTCAACCAGATGGATCAAAGCCAATCCCACAAGTTCTAGTCACTTGACTTTGCAACAATTCACATAAATCTTCTCATGCTTCTCTGTATTTTTTGAATTTGCCTATCCTTAGTGGTACAATAACAGTCCGTGGCTCACGTGCACACAACTTTTTAATCATTGATCAATCATCGGGCACCTATTTGGTTCCAAATCTTGGTTCCTATAAAAATGTACTATCAGTAGTTTGTTGTCTATAGGCCTTTCTCCCCACCTCTTCTGGAAGTAGTAGCTGTGCTCTGGGATAGAGTGTAGACATTTTAGTCACTTTGGGGGCATCATTTCAAATGGCTTTCCAGAATGATCAGGCAAATCTGTGAGAGTGTTTTGAATGGAAACACGTTAGGGTTTCCTAGTTGACTACTTGGAATTTCATATTCTGTAGCCCATATGTCTATCTCAATGGATGAATGAATGTGTGATATTCAGGCCCGTGCTGAACTCAGCAACAAGATAAAAATAGATTATATGCTCTTTTAAAAAGCAAATGGAACTGTTAACCCCCCTACCCCACCCCCAGTCAATTCTCATTTCCACACCATATAGTCCATTGGGAAGAGTATAAACTATTCTCTCTCCCTTCCCCCAGGTTCCAAACTGCCACATGAGGAAGGCAGACCCAGAATTCTGCTGATTCAGTCATTTCTTTTTTGCTGGCATAAAAATGGCCATGTTATAGGAAGGCAGACGGGACATAGCCTTCGCCATGCCCCACAGTCAAGGGTTCTGTTTGTTTAGTGTTTCGTATTATAGTGTTTAACATTTCTGTGCATTTATTCTGTGAATAAATAAGGTATGTCAATGGTACATAAAAAGGAAACCTACAGCAATTAAATTAAAATCTAAAAAGGTTTTGAATGGTAAAACTGAATACATTTTAATTGAACATAATTCTATTGAAGACTATTAAATTACTGCTCTAGAGCAGAGGCACCAAAAAAATGTGATAATGAGCTACAGAGTCACAATTTAGAACAGATCAACGGGAAAAATTACAGGTGCCCCGGTGTAAGGAAGGCACAGTGCTGATGATATGAAAATATGAATTATTTATAGCTTCTTTAAATGTAGAATGTAAATTTGTTTTGAGTTAATTTCTGTTGGGAAATCACTACACAGTAAACACGACTGTCTCAGGGTAATATTTTTTCCTACTAAATTTTATTATTATTATTTTATTATTATTGTCGTTGTTTGGGGAGGAAGAGAAGATGAAAAATATTCATGGCTGTAAGCCACAAAGTTATGGTTACACGGGAAAATTAAGTCCTTTATTTCGAGGCAACACATAATCTCGACAGTTACAAAGTGATTCCCCCTGCATTGCTCTCCAAAGGATATACAAACCGAGTCTGTAGAGTTACATTTAGATTTAATTTGCAAAGTGATTTTAAAAATATTTACAGATATTCATGGTCTGATATTTTTCAAAGAATTTGCATTCCTATCCTTTTGAATTGAGAGGACAGATGTCTTAAATGTAATTGATTTCTCCAGAACCTAAATTGTTGAATGTTTACAGGAGATCTAAACTTGGGGACTTGGGAAATGGGTCAGTCAAAGTTATCTAGTTTTCTGTAAAATGAACATATGTTGAGGGGATATGGTCCCACATAGCACGTCCCAGTGAGAGTTATTGAATTGGGAATCAACTTCAACTATGTATTAAAGCAAGCTGGAAAAATGTCTATAACATATGACTCCATGCAATGGGATAGATGTGGAGTAGAGGGGATGTTTTCCTAGAAGATAGGTCTCCTATATCTTGTTGCGTATACTTGTGCAATATGTATGATTATTCCATAATGGCTGCCATGTGACTATTGGGTAAGGACTTGAGGGAAATATGTTTTTATTTCTTTAATTCATAGCCCAGCACCTAGTGTATAATTGAGTGTACCATTATTTGGGCATATAATTCTTAAGGAAAGGACAGATAGACTTCTGAGGATTGTTTATATTGATTATATCTTTAATATCTACACAAATAATTGACTACATCTGTAGAAAACATAAATCAACATTGGTTGGTTTTAAAAATTGATGTAATAGAACAAAATATAATATTAAAGAATCTCTAGCAAGGTTATAGAATCATAGAACTATGATATCAGTAGCTCTCCAGCCCAATTCATCCATGAATGAAATGCCTTCTGGGAGCTACCCTCACGTGGTTGTCCATTCACTGTAATGGAAAGCTTCCAAGAAGGAGCTCATTACCTCCAAAGCTTCCTTAGCCCACTTTGGAAATGCCCTCATCCTTCGTGGCTATTTCCTAGTGGGCCTTAAAGTGGTTCTTTTGCCACATCTTCTGCTTCCTCTCTCCTACCCCCCCTTGCTCCTGGATCTACCATCTGGAACCCATCTGAAATGGCTTTGTCCCTCTTCCACACAATACCCTCCTCCCACATTATTCCTCACTCTTTCAAATGATCTCTTGTGATGGAGCCTAAAATTTCCATCACCTTGCTCGCCTTCTTCTGAGTGATTTCTAGTTTATCCATATCCAAAAAGCAATGGAACATTATATTGTAAATAAGGATTAAGTGAAGGCAAAATACCGATGTTCCCCCTCACACACATGTTGAAGTCACATGAGATCCTATGCTAGGAAAAGGCAGAAACATTACTTTGTTCAATGAGACATCAAGTATCCATGGCCAACGAGGTTTCAAACCTCAGAGGTGATCACTAGTACCACGGAGCATGACTCGCTTGGCAAATAATGTCAACTACAAGGGAGATAATAGTCAACAAGCTTGTATTAAATGGTTATTGTTGTGCCGGGCACTCTGTGAAATGTTGGGGATTCAAAGAAAAGCAAAAGATGTGATTTCCACCCTCAAGGAGCTCACATTCCAATTTGCAAAGACGATGCAAATATCTACATACTTTGATGGATAATTCATAATACCTGAAGGAACAATTCAAGTTTTATGATTTATTAGCAAACCAGATGTGATAAAATGGGTCAATGGACTTCCCAATCAGTCCAAAGATCCTGAATTCAGTAAGAAAGATTTTTTAAATTTAAAAATAATTAACCAAATTAGATCAATTAATAAAAAAAAAAACAATTGACCAAAATACAAAATTAGGTGATCTGATTTCTAATTGGAGTAAAGATTAGAGACTTTCCCAGTTGGAAGGGAGAAAACAAATAGGTACAATGAGAAAAAGAAGTGGCCCACCCTCCCCATATGTTTGTATTCAATAAAAAGGACATGGAAATAATAACTGATTAATCAATATGGGGACAGTTCTCAAATAAGACATTTTGAGATGCATAATTGTAAGAAAATTCCTTGAATACTTTTTCCTCACAAGGCAGAAATTGGAGAAGACCCATATTTAAATAGAAAAGGAACTAAGCTAGCAAGAGATACAAAGAGAAATTCCATTCCAAACAAATGTTGAGAGTATAAAGTATTTGGGAATCCATCTACCAAAGAATAGTCAGGAATTATATGAGAAAAATTACAAAACACTTGCCAAAAAAATAAAGTCAGATTTAAATAATTGGAAAAACATTCAGTGCTCTTGGATAGGCCGAGCGAATATAATAAAGATGACAATACTCCCCAAACTAATCTATTTATTTAGTGCTATACCAATCAGACTCCCAAGAAACTATTTTAATGACCTAGAAAAAATAACAACAAAATTCATATGGAAGAATAAAAGGTCGAAAATTGCAAGGGAACTAATGAAAAAAAAGTCAGAGGAAGGTGGTCTAAGTGTACCTGATCTAAAGCTATATTATATAGCAGCAGTCACCAAAACCATTTGGTACTGGCTAAGAAATAGACTGGTAGATCAGTGGAACAGATTAGATACAAAGGACAAAAAAGGGTACATATATAGCAACCTAATCTTTGACAAACCCAAAGATACCAACATTAGGGATAAAAATTCATTATTCGGAAGAAACTGTTGGGAAAACTGGAAATTAGTATGGCAGAAATTAGATATGGACCCACACTTAACATCATATACTAAGATAAGATCAAAATGGGTCCATGATTTAGGCATAAAGAATGAGATCATAAATAGATTAGAGGAACAGAGAATAGTCTACCTCTCAGACCTGTGGAGGAGGAAGGAATTTATGACCAGAGGAGAACTAGAGATCATTATTGATCACAAAATAGAAGATTTTGATTACATCAAACTAAAAAGTTTCTGTACAAACAATACTAGTGCAAACAAGATTAGAAGGGAAGTAACAAATTGGGAAAATATTTTTAAAAGGAAAGGTTCTGACAAAGGTCTCATTTCCAAAATATATAGAGAACTGACCCTGATTTATAGGAAACCGAACCATTCTCCAATTGATAAATGGTCAAGGGATATGAACAGACAATTCTTAGATGATGAAATTGAAACTATTTCCACTCACATGAAAGAGTGTTCCAAATCACTACTGATCAGAGAAATGCAAATTAAGACAACTCTGAGATACCACTACACACCTGTCAGATTGGCTAAAATGACAGGAACAAATAATGATGAATGTTGGAGGGGATGTGGGAAAACTGGGACACTGATACATTGTTGGTGGAGTTGTGAAAGAATCCAGCCATTCTGGAGAGCAATCTGGAACTATGCCCAAAATGTTATCAAACTGTGCATACCCTTTGATCCAGCATTGCTGTTATTGGGATTATATCCAAAAGAAATACTAAAGAGTGGAAAGGGACCTGCATGTGCCAAAATGTTTGTGGCAGCTCTTTTTGTTGTAGCTAGAAACTGGAAGTTGAATGGATGTCCATCAGTTGGAGAATGGTTGGGTAAATTGTGGTATATGGAGGTTATGGAATATTACTGCTCTGTAAGAAATGACCAGCAGGAGGAATACAGAGAGGGTTGGAGAGACTTACATCAACTGATGCTGAGTGAAATGAGCAGAACCAGAAGATCATTATACACTTCAACAACAATACTGTATGAGGATGTATTCTGATGGAAGTGGAAATCTTCAACATAAAGAAGATCCGACTCACTTCCAGTTGATCAATGATGGACAGAAATAACTACACCCAGAGAAGGAAAACTGGGAAGCGAATGTAAATTGTTAGCACTACTGTCTATCTACCCAGGTTACTTATACCTTCGGAAGCTAATACTTAATGTGCAACAAGAAAAAGGTATTTACACATATATATTGTATCTAGGTTATATTGTAACACATGTAAAATGTATGGGATTACCTGCCATCGGGGGGAGGGAGTGGAGGGAGGGAGGTGATAATTTGGAAAAATGAATAAAAAAAAAAAAAAGAAAAGGAACTAAGCTAGATCCAGAAATGAGTTACAAAATGGAGTCAGTTTGGTTCACTCAATCAAGACATGTACAGTGTAATCAGGAAATAATACTAATAAAAAAATAATACCTAGCATTTACATGATATCTTGTGAAGCATTTTACAAACATTATCTCATTTGATCCTCACAATAACCCTGTGAAGTAGGTGCTGTTATTAACTCCATTTTATACACAAGTGAACTGAGGTAGACAGAGACTAAATGCTACACCACCCATAAATGTCTGAAGCAGAATTAAACTCACAACTTCCGACGCCAGATCCAGAATGTTTTGCACTTCATCACCCAGTTATTGAGTCATCAGTGAAGTCAGGAAGCTGATGAATAATGTTCTGGGCATGGAGGACAGCCAGGGAAAAGGTACTGACTGATTAAAGAGACAGAAAAGAGTTTTTGAGGAAAAGTAAAAAAGTTGGTGGCGAAGGATTGTAGATAATGTGCAAGGGAGAAAAGTACCAACAGACTAAAAAATTGTCCAAAATGGGCCAGATTATGAAGAGAAGATTTGTTCCAGTTACTGGAATTTGAGGGAGTGGGGTGATGTGGTCAGCCCTGCCCTACAGGAATATCCCTTTGGCGGCTGCCTGGAAGTGTGGCCTGGAGTGAACAAAGTCTGAGAAAGGGAAAGCAGCACCTGTCTGAGTAGCTCTGAATTAACTTGTGTTCAGTTCTGGGAGCACATTGAGAAGCTGGAGAGTCCTCAGAGCAGAACAGACAGATGTTGAAGCAAACAGAGACCACAAGATGCAAGGAGAGATTGAAGAAATTTGGGAGGTTTTACCTGAGAATTGTGAAGACTTGTTGTGAGGAATTATGAGAGGCAGATTAGATAGCACTCTTCAAGTATACAAAATATTATGGGATGAGGAACAAGACCAGCTCATCCTGCTGAGTCCCACGGAGGAGTAGGAACAAGGGGCCAAATTTTTAGAGGAGATAATTGTGACTGGAGAGTAGGAAAAAAGCTCGCTACCAAAAGAGCTGCCCAAAGGAGGAATCAGATTCCTTGGAGATGGTGGTAATCCCTAATGGTCACTTTGAACATGAGTTCCATCTCCAGCCATCTTGATCTATATCTAGCCACTGGACCCAAATGAGGTAATGACCTTGTACAGTTCTCCCTCACTTTAATCCAGCTCCCTTGCCTGTCATGGCATCCCCTCCCTGATGTGATGATCCTCATCGAGAACAAAGGACAAACAACTTTGCACGTGATTTCTAGAGAAGAGTCTCCTTCTGGTGCTTGTCTTTCCCTTGTTCCCTGAACAAGATTCTCCATCTCACTCTGCCTGGAATACTTTTATTCTTCTGCTCCAACTATTGATTGGCTTCCTTTAAGTCTCAACAAAAATTCCACCTTCTATGGAAGTTTTTCCAAGCCATTTAATTACTTTCTATTTATTCTGTAGAGCTTGTGTTGTATGTATTTGTTCACATATGGCCTCCTTGTACGTAAGCTCCTTGAGAACAGGGAATGGGGTGTTTTGCCTCTTTTGTATCTTCAGCGTTCAACACAGTGCCTGGTATATAGTAGGAGCTGAATAAACACTGATTGAGTGGTTTGTTAAGTTTTCCTTCCAACTGGTAATGTGTGACATTAGTACAGGAGGAAAACATTGACACCCCGATTGTTCCCTGGCTCCCTTTCTATGGAGCAGTAAACCAGTGAAATGCATAGATTCTCCCCATTGAGGATACAGCTTTGTCCCATCAGAGTTGCATGATTTGCAACCTTGATCTGATCTGACTTAAAGTCTGCTAGACCAAGTTCAATCTAATTCTTTGATAAAAACAACTATCCTTCTTCCCAAATGCCCTAAAATAATGGCACCTCAACATTTTCTGGGATAAAAGTTTGACTGATTCCCACATAGCTCACTTAATCTCTGCTTGGTCACTATGAATTATATATATATATTTATGTATATATATACATAAATATATATATAAATATATATATAAATATATATATATATTTATATATATATATTTACATACACACACACATATATATATATATATATATATATTTACACACACACACACACACACACACACACACACACACACACACACATATATATATATATATATATATATATATATATATATATATATATATATATATATATATATATATATATATATATATATATATATACATAATGTATTATCACTGAAAGAAGTTTCATCAAATGTACCATTCAGGTAATCTGGGATTAAAATAGAGGCTTGGTTGGGAAGATAAGGAATGGTCAACTCTGGGATATATTGGAAAACACAGAATGCTTTTGTTTTTTTATTTTTTTTAATTAATTTTATAATTATAACTTTTTTTTGACAGTACATATGCATATATAATTTTTTTTACAACATTATCCCTTGTACTCCCTTCTGTTCCGAATTTTCCCCTCCTTCCCCCCACCCCTCCCCTAGATGGCAGGCATTCCCATGCATATTAAATATCTTATAGTATATCCTAGGTACAATATATATGTGCAGAACCGAATTTTGTTGTTGCAAAAGAAGAATTGTATTTGGAAGGTAAAAATAATCTGGGAAGAAAAACAAAACAATGCTCACAGTTTACACTCATTTCCCAGTGTTCCTTTTCTGGGTGTAGCTGATTCTGCCCATCATTGATCAATTGGAATTGGATTAGCTCTTCTCTATGTTGAAGATTTCCACTTCCATCAGAATACATCTTTATACAGTATTGTTGTTGTTGTTGTTGAAGTGTATAATGATCTCCTAGTTCTGCTCGTTTCACTCAGCATCAGTTGATGTAAGTCTCTCCAAGCCTCACAGAATGTTTTTTAAAAAACACAATCAAATAGGAAGACTTCTCCTCTATTGGGTAATTTATATTATCTAATATAGAAAAGGAGTCCTCTCTGGGGAAGCCTATGACTCTTCACAATACTGGTTTTAAATGAGAGAAAAAAAACACGCAGTATTGAAAAGGAAACAAATTATATTGAGATATATGTCAAACATTTTAATTTTTATTTAAAATTTGATTAAAATTGATTTATTAAAACAAATTCACAGATGCCAGGTTAAATCCCTGCTACATAGGAGTAAAATATTGTGGTAAACCCAGGCTCAAGTTCCATTGTTGCTATTTACTATTTGTGTGACTTTAAGTAACAATCAACCAAGGAGCATTTTATTAAACACCTATTATGTGGCAATCTACCATATTATGGCTAGTCTGATTCTGACCCCTCAACTCTCGGTGCTTCAGGGAGGATTGACACTACAAGTCATCACTCTTTCCTCGATATTAAGCTTTACTGAACCTTAATAAATAAATATTTGAAAGGCATTTAGGCAATCTGAATTAAAGGCCCTTAGTTCAAATCCTGCCTCTGAAATGGAATAGTTTGGGGGATTTTGGACAAGTGACTTCACCTTGATTTCTTTACCTGTAAAATGGGTATAATAGTCATACCACTAGTGACTGCCTCACAAGTCATTAAGAAATTCAAATGAGGTACTGTGCAGACCTTGAAGCGTTCTGCTTTAAGAGTCATTTGGAACCGAGATCTGATTGCCATAGGGAATTGGCAACGAGGATCTTCCTCTGGCAATAAAGGTCAGTGAGTTTTTTTCAATTGACAGTCTTAGAGAGCTACCTGGAGAACTGAGATGTTAAGTGACTTATCCAGGGTTACACAATCTGATGTGACAAAGGTAGGATTTTAATCCGGGTCATTTCTCTCTGTTAGGAAATGCTATCTGTCTAGTGATAAATCAATATCAGATATTGTTCTAGTGCTGTGATAAGTACCAGACTCATAGAAGCCTAGCTCGGGATCTGGGAGGGAGCTTGAACATCATGTCCTTTGCAACTGAGGAAATTTAGGGACAAGGTCATGGCAGATAGGCATAGGAATGAAGCAATTCTTACTTTATGACACTTAAAAGAACTTCTGTAAACCAACTGTAACTTTTTCTTTATGATTTTGGAACATGACTCTGAGCATCTGTTGAGGGTTTTTTTTTTTTTTGTGCTGCCATGTGGAGATGCCCTCGGGGAGATCCAAATATCCAGGGATGCTCCTTGACTGATTGGCGTGGAGAATGCTCATTTTTCTAATCTCCCACCTTGATGTCCAATTGTCGCTTGTCACTTTTTTGTCACTGTTGTCAACATGTCTAACTGCCAGGTCCCACGCTTAATTTCTAAAGTGCTGCTCTTATTCTCTTGAGAACCTGGAAGCTAGAACCCATACTTGCTAGAATTTGGGGTAAAATGGAAGCGCATGGGTTCTTAGGCACAGCCAGGGGGAGCTCTCCTAGAAGCAAAATTTAGTGTATGTGCTTTGTGACAACTGCCTCCACTGTTTGGTTATCTTTTTTGTGGTTTCTTTTCCCAGTTGTCAGCTGAGTTATGGATAGTTAGGGTGTCTAGATAGCTGAATTCTAGGTGGGCCTTCAGAATAGCCTAAATTCTAGATAGAGGAAGAGAAAGCGACTTTGTGTTGCTTCTCTCTCTTCCAAAAACAGGATTGTGGCTGCCAAATAATTTCCTTTCTTTCCTGGCAGAATATTCACTCGAGGGACAAATATTGACAGAGAGAGAAAGAGGAATAGGGGATGTTAATAGAGGTGGAAAAGCATTCCCTTTACCTCCTGACTCATTAGCAGCCAAACACTTCCCTGTTTGGGAAGAGGCAGTGTGGTGCAGTAGCTAGAGAGAGGTTCCAAAAGACCTGTGTTCGAGGCTCGCTTCTGATACTTAGTGGCTGCATGATCTTATTCCTTAACTTCTCAGTACACTAGGCACTTTAAGAGAGAATAAGTTGCAGAGAAAATGTTGATGTGCCTTGGTAGAGATTGCCTTTCTCTGGGAAGAATCCCTTAAACGGATGGAATTGTTCATTCCCTTCCTCCTTCTCGTAGTGAACAGAGAAGGGACCCCTCGTTATCAGCAGCTTATTGCCAACTCAGATTTCTTCCCATCAGATGGAACTGATTAGTTTCACAGGCGACCCCAATCCCTTGACCAATTCATTCATGGTTTCAACTCTTGGGAACCTAAAGACTAATTATACTTTTCCAAGTAAATTTTGTCTTTTAATTAAGAGCTACGGGGAGAAAGATAACCCAGATCTATGCAGTATTTCTGGAACCGCTTCTTGCAGGAGCCGTGTCCCTCCTCCCCGGTCTCATGCTCCATTCAGCCTGCTCACGGCTCGGTCCCGACGGACAGATGATAAAAGGGAAGGCGTGAGTGTTTCTGCCCGGATTCTTTTGGAAGCCTGTTCTCCCATTTGCTGCCGTTTCCTCTTCATGGGCCATTAGCAGCTTCCAAAGGCAATATCCTTTGACTGCCACACTATGCCATGGGGGGCCATTTCCCCAACTTCAGACGAGGGCATTAAGTAGGATTCTGGACGAGAGTCAGAGCATAACCAAATAAAAATAATAAAAGAAAAGCTTGTAAGAGCGATTTGGAATGCTGTCCTGCGTTGAATTCATTTGCAGCTTAGCAGAAACCCACCCATCACTGGTGATGAGCCCAGTGTTTAGCTGTACCTGATTTAATTGTGAAGTATTTCATATTCTCCCAAACATCCCAGCTCATTTACTCTTCCTCTTTTGGTGATTATCTTAGTGGAATGCTGAGAAACGAAGCAGTGGGAGAGCAAGGAAATGCAAGTGCAGAATTTACCAAGAATAAACCTGAACTTCTCCTCATAGCCCCTGACCCCAGCCATAAAGAGGGGCTATGCGTGGAGGAAACAATCCTGGGAACATGGGGTGGGAGCAAGGGTGTGGGCTGGGGGATGGGGCTTAACCTCTAAGGTTGGAGGGCACATCTCTCCTCAGTGGGAGAACGAACTGGACTGCACCTGTTTCCACCTGGAAGGTGGCTAAGAGAATGAGGGAAGGAAGGTTCTGGGAGCCCATCATTCTCCTGCTGTCCTGAGGGAATAAAAAAAAAGTGTCCAATCAGTACTAGACTTTGGTCTCAGGGAGGAGGCTCCTGTCCAAATGGCCTCCACGGCAAGGAGCTGTCTTAGGTCAGAGAAAACTTTCCTATTCTCCATTTTTATCAATCTGTCTGTCTTCCTCCTTTTCTCACTCCCTTCCTCCCTCCGGGTCCTTCCTCCGTTCCTCCCTTCCTAGGTGATTGCAATCCATGGATAATAAATTATAGTTTGGTAGCATCCTTTAACAATGTTTATCTCATTTGAGCTTCAAAACTGTACTAGGAGGGCAGCTAGGTGGTGCAGTGGATAGAGCACCAGTTCTGAAGTCAGGAAGATCTGAGTTCAAATCTGGCCTCAGACACTTAACACTTCCTGGCTGTATGATCCTGGGCAAGTCACTTAACCCCAATTGCCTCAGGGAAAAATTGTATTACGAGAGGATAAGGGACACTGCTCTTCTTTTCAAAGATGGAGAAACTGAGGTTAAATGACTGTGTAATTATTAAGTGTCAGAAGTTGAATTTAAAGTCAGGTCTCCTTGACTGCAAGTGCAACATGCCATCCACTGAGCCATACTGCCTCCATGCCTTAGATAGTCAGTCAACACTCAAAAATGTACCCAGAACTTGCTCCTTGTCTGCCTTTGCAATGGCCCATTATAGCCATATTATTCCTATTATCGTACCAGCTGAGTCATTTTGCAAGTCTGTCATTCCTGCATTGCAAGGACATTTTTCCTCTCCAAGTCCCACTAGAAATGGCATTTGGACAGTCATGCATTTATTGCATGGTTTTTATGAACTCACCATCCCCTAGAACATAGTTCCCCCTAATGTGGTGTTTCTTTGAAGATTCAATTGAGTGTGAATGTGACAGGTTCCTCTAAAGAAAGTGACTTTCAAATCTCCTCTAATAGCTTCCCAAGCTGAGTTTCTTGAGAATTTATGTATATTGTTTCATGCTCTACTCAGAGGTGTCGGTGATGGGGGTTGGAGGGAGAAAAGGAAAGGAGAAGAGAAACCAGCTTTTAGCCTCGAAACCATCCTTTACATAATTACCAAAGCAATTTTCCTGCAGCATAAATATGACCATGCTCAATAAACTTCTATGACTCCCTAGTATCTCTAGAATAAAGCCACTTTCAACCTGGCTCTAGCCTATTTAGAGTATATTACCATTATTCCTTCTGGTCATCTGTCGGCTGACCTTGTCTCTTTCCCTGAACATTATAGAGAACTTTCCATCTCTTATTTCTTAGCCTTGACACAGGATGTTCTACTTCCCACCATGGGCAGAATACTTCTTTTCCTCACCATCACCTCTTGGAATCCCTCATTCCTCTTCAAAACTTCGCTCAAGTGTTATCTACACCCATTACTTTTGGCTTATATTGCAAAGATTTTGTATTAACTTACCTATGTGAACATTGCATTCCCTCAGTTGAATGTAAGCTCCTTGAAGGCAGGATCTGTTTCCGGTCAGCTTTTGCAGCAGGCTCTAGAACCCGGCACAAGACCTTGGTCATTGTCTTAATGGGATGTGGAGACCCTACTCCGGTGGGAGAGGAAGGAAATGCATGTTTGGGATTCACCAAGAATCAACCTGGCCTCCATACTTTTCTTATGTCAGACATACCTACATACACACATGTATATAAATGTTTGTATATATGTGTGTGTATATATATATATATATGTGTATATATATACATACATATATATCCTTTAATATATTTCATTTGAACTCCAAAACTGTACTAGAAGATTGGTGCTCCTGCCATTTCTAAGATGAGGAAACTGAGGTTAAGTGGCTAGTCAAGTGTCAGAAGTGGCGCACACAATCCATACGCCCATAATACACAAAAGCTGCATCTTTCAGCCAGCTATCTATCTGACAAATACATTGGCCCAGCGGGCATGTGGTATCACTGGGTCATGGATCTCCTTGTGTGGAAACTTGCTTTAGATCAAATGTTGGCAACTCTCTGGAGAGTTGCTTGAGGCTGCTGAGTGACAGCAGCCAAGACTCGACGGGATCTTTGAGCCCTCCTTCGAGAAATGTGGAAATGGATACCTAGAGCAGAGTGACTTGTTAAAGATTAGAATGTATCTGAGGTAAGGATTAATGTCTCCCTGACTCCAAAGCCAACCCTTTCTTCCTTTTGTGTCCCTGCACTGTATTCAGTAGATACTTAATAAATACTTGACTCAATACTATATAATCTAAATTCTCTGATGATTGAGTATTTACTAAGCATCTTCATGGGGACCTGGTAACTTCTCTTCCTTTTTAATGAACTCCATTGTATCTTCAGGATTCCAGTATCTCTTGCCAGGGTGAGGATCTATTCACTGGGCAACTTGATGGAGCAACCATCCTTTTATCCAGGCCCCCTGTCCTGGGACCTGGAGGAGGTCCCCGCAAAACACAGCAAGGCTCTCTGCCAGCCCTGCGTGGCTTCCCAGGATCCTTTGTGCCCCAGCCCATGGATTACTTCAGAGCTAACATGCCATAGGAGGGAGAGAAAGGAACTCTCTAAAACTGCTGGACTGAAAATGAAATATGCCATGGCTGCAGGCTGTTATTTTTTCCTTTGCTGGGAAGCCGCTGCCATGCTAATTGTTTCTACAAAAAGAAACTACAACTCTGGCAAAAAGAAAAAAAAAAAAAACAGCCCAACACCCTCTGTTTGCTTGAACCCGCCATAAAGCATTTGCTGGCAATTATGGGCGCCTATTGCACAGCAGCTTAGCTGAAGTTAATTGGTGATTTTTTAAAGCTGCAGCACCATAAAAATAGGACCAGCCGCATCCCAGCTTCTTCGGAATGGTACATTAAGCTTTAGTGAAATGTCAAAGATCTGGACGGGCTGCCAAAGGTGTGGGCTTGTAACTCATTGCTGTCAGCTCAGTTATTTAAACCCCGGCTTCTCCCATTTTTGCTTCCTCCCTCTACCCCACACCCAGCACAGAGAGTTTGGTGTGGGCTTTGAATCTGTCATTGTTGTTCAAGACTTGAAATGGATAAGGAAATAGACCATATGAGCTGATTTTGAAACACATGGCTTCTACATGGGGAAAATCAAGTACATGTGAGTGAGGCACAAGGCCTGGGTCCCATTCATGTTCATCTTGTGGGGTCCGTTCTGACGTATTCTGAAGTTCAAGGTAGTCCAGTCTCTAATTGCTGCTTCCTGTACCTCTGGAGGTAATGCAGGGGGTGCTAAAATCCTCATTTTATGGATGCAGAAATAGAGGTTAAAGGGATCACCAATGATCAGACAGACACTAAATGTTAGAGGTGGGATTTGAACTCAATTCTCCTATCTTCTGGCCTCTACTCCTGACTGCCTCTAAGCCTCAGTCAATCAACAAACATTTATCTTGTGCCTACTGTGTGCAAGACTGAACGTACTTACTCTAGGTGCCATTGTCCTGGCTGAGTCATTTTGCAATGATACCATTACTGGATTATAAGTTTCTTGAAAGTGTACCATTCTTTGCCAAATAGGGGAATTTTTTTTTCCTATGCAAAGGAATTCTGGAATTAATGAAAAATATGTTTAAGGGAAGATGACAAAGGAGATATGTGATCTAACATGCTGGGATTATTGCATCGTTTAATAGTTGCTCATTTACACATGATAGAACAAAAAAGTTGAAGAGACTCTATTTCCCCTATTTCATAGGGGAAAGTTCGTATTATTAAGGAGATTGCAACTCAGTGCTCATTTCTACAATGAATCATACACACCCTTCATTAACAGAATCCTCCTAGAAAGCAGAAATAGGAGGAATATTGGGAAGTGGAAGAGAGGCAAATTTAGGCTCCATATAAAAGGGGACTTTATAATGAAAATGCTACTTTAAAATGGAATGGAAATGCTGAGGAGGCAGCGAGATCTTCCCCCCTGCCCCATTGAAGGATCTTCAGGTGAAGGCTGGTGATTCCTTACTAGCTACACTCCAGAGTGGGTTCTTAGTAGCACAAGTTAGACAAGCTAGAAATTGTCTGACTCTGAGTGAATGAATGCATTCTCTTCTTCTTCAGGATATCTTCTGGTACTCCATTACTCCATTACTACTGATGTTTCTTCCTACCAGGTGGATTATGAGAACTTTTTTGGTCTAAGATTCTGCTGGTCCCATGATCACAACTCGATGGTACCCTATTGAGCATATGGCTGTGTGTTTCTGCAACTAGTATCTGATTTTCAACCCAAACCCTCAGCTGAGGTAGTATTTCTTCCCCATTAAAGGAAGAGTAGACTCTTCAAATCTCTTTTCACACTGAATACGTGACTTCAATGGAAGTTCTTTCAGTGAGAGAGGCAGACACTTTCCACAATCAATTATTAACTAAAGGGAATTCCAGCCACCTTCTCACACAGTGTCTGACACATAGTAGGCATTAAGTAAATGCTTTTTGACTTAGGAAGAGGAATCTCTAAACCAGGGGTTCTCAAACTATGGCCCGTGGGCCAGATGAGGCCTCTGAGGACGTTTATGCCGCCTCCAGGTTATGGCAAATGGGCCGAAGGGCAGAGACAGAGTGTGAGTTTTTGTTTTTACTATAGTCCAGCCTCCAACAGTCTAAGAGACAGTGAACTGGCCCCCTATTTAAAAAATTTGAGGACCACTGCTCTAAACTCTGAGAGTCTTTGTTGTGTGATATTTCTCTCTAGAAGAAGAAACTTGCCTTCAAGACCATCAAATTCTGTTGAAACAGAATTAGCCAAGTAAATAGAATCTAAAGGAATATGATTTTTAAGGAGTTATCTCAAAATCATTCAGAAATTGTCTTTTAACGAACCAATGAAAGCTATTGGGATCTATTTTTTTTGTTTTCCTCAATATCTCCAAGATTCTGTGATTAGTAAATCAGTTAATACTTATTAAATGCCTGCTATCTTCAAGGCACTGTGCTAATGGCGGGAGATAGAAATATAAAACAATGAAACAGGATCTACTCACATAGACTCAGAGAGTAGACTAGAGAATGCAGAGATTGAATGACATTCAGGATCTCTCAACCAGAATGTGTTAGTGGTTGGACTACCACCCAGATTTCTTTAGCTTCCAGATCCTCTCTTTCCCCATGAAACACAGCTTCTCTGTTCTCTGGGTATGTGTGTTTTTCACATACACAGTACACACAGACACACATCCACACAAACACACACACATATACATCTATATTCCTAGTTATAAATATAGCTCAATATCTATATCTATCTATAAAATGATCTAAATCTATATCTATGTATATATACACATGTACACACAAGTATAAATGTATGAAGACATAGAATATTATATAATATATAATTAATAGAATACATATAAATATAAGTATAATATAATACATAAAAAATGAATAAATACAAATATCTACAAAATCATTCAACATGAGGTAATTTGGAGGGAAGGATTTACCAGTTGTTGGGATGAGGAAAGATGTCGGGATGAGATCTCGAACTAGGAAGCTGCATCCTAATAAAAAGAAGGATCTCTGTAGAGGGTAAGAGTGGAGGGAATGCATTCTAGTCATGAAGGACAATCAATGCAAGGAGACAGGAGATAGGGTGTTCTAAGTGAAGAACAGAGAGAAGCCAATTTGACTGAATCAAAGAATGTGGAAGGGGGAATAATGTCCCAACGAAGCTGGAAAGGCAAGTTGGAGTTGAGTTGTGGATGACTTTAAAAGCTAAATGAAGGCATTTAAATTTTATCATGGAAAAAATAGGAAGCCATTGGAGTAAATTGAATAGGGACATGTTTTTACCTATATTTAGTGAAAATGGCTTTGGCATCGTTGTTTAAAATAAACTGTAATGGGGAGAAATCTGAGCCACAGAAATCAATGTGGAGATTGTTGGAAAAATATAAGTGAGAGTTGAAGAGTGTCTGTCAAGAATAGCCTCTGTGTGAGTAGGAAGAAATGACTGGGTGCACATGTTGGGAAGGGAGAAATGGTGATATTTGCTGTCTGATTAGCTTGAGGAATGGGGAGGGCAAGAATAATAGTGAGATTACAGATCTGGGAGATTGAAACAAAATTAGGGAAGTTTGAAAGAGGTGAGAGTTTGGGGGAAGAATGATGAGCTTCATTTTTTACATGTTGACATTTAAATATTTCCGGGATATCTAGTTTAAATGTCCATAGGTAAATTGATGATTCAAATTTAGAAGAGACACTGGACCTCAGTCTTGGAGAGATGATAGTTAAATTCAGAGGGTGTCAAAGGTCACCAAAATGGCAGTGTAGTTCAATGTAGATGGACAAGAAGAGAGCTCTGGAGAACACCAACAGTTATGGGAGGGACTTGATGTGGATCATGAGCTAGCTGGGAAACTGAGAGGGAATAATTAGATAAAAAAGAAGAGAATCAAGGGGAAAACAGTATCTTGCAGAGAAGAGAGCATCTGCAGGGGGAGAAAGTAGTCAAATGGGTCAGAGATGGAGAAGCTAGATTGAGAAGGGTGATAACTGAGAAAGGACGATGCATTTCGACAATTAAGAAATTGTTGATAAATGGGCAGGTTCATTTGAGTCATGAAGATGGAAATGAGATTACAAAAAGTTGGTGAGTGATTGAGAGGAAAAGAAATAAAGAAAGTGAGGGTAGAAATTTTTTACCAGGAGCATGGCTGAAAGGGGCAGCTAAGTAACTCAGTGCTTGGCCGGAGTCAGGAAGACTCATCTTTATAAGTTCAGATCTGGTCTCAAACACCCACAAGTTGTGCAACCCTGGGCAGGTTTTTTAACCCTGTTTGCCTCAGTTCTCATTTGTAAAATGAATTGGAAAAGGAAATGCTAAACCATTCCAGTATCTCTACTGAAAAAAGCCAAAATGGGGTCACAAAGAGTGTGGTACATCTGAAAACAGCTGACCAGCAATAATGACTGGAAAATGGAGGAAAGATAAAAGACAATAGTTTGAGAAGATTGTAGGGTTTAGAAGAGGGTTTCTTTTAAGGGTTAGGAGATTTGGTTATGTATATTCTAAAGAACAGAGGTGGGGAGAAAACCAAGTGAACAGCCACAGGGGTTGATCTTGCAAAGGAGAAAGGCCATCTCTTTGTCAGGGACTAAGGAAAAGGAAGAAGGAATAGGGAATGATATTAAGATGTTTTAAGAATAAGAGAATTGGTTATGGAATATTATTGTTCTGTAAGAAATAACCAACAGGAGGAATACAGAGAGTCTTGGAGAGACTTACATCAACTGATGCTGAGTGAAATGAGCAGAACCAGAAGATAATTATACACTTCAACAATGATACTGTATGAGGATGTATTCTGATGGAAGTGGATATCTTCAACATAGAGAAGAGCTAATCCAATTCCAATTGATCAATGATGGGCAGAATCAGCTACATCCAGAAAATGAACACTGGGAAATGAGTGTAAACTGTGAGCATTGTTTTGTTTTTCTTCCCAGATTATTTTTACCTTCAGAATACAGTTCTCCCTTTGCAACAACAACAACAACAAAATTCAGTTCTGCGCATATATATTGTACCTAGGATATACTATAAGATATTTAATATGTATGGGAATGCCTGCCATCTAGGGGAGGGGGTGGAGGGAAGGAGGGGAAAAATTCGGAACAGAAGGGAGTACAAGGCATAATGTTGTAAAAAAATTATCTATGCATATGTACTTTTAAAAAATGTTATAATTATAAAAATTAATAAAAAATTTAAAAAATCAAAATATATAAAAAAAGAATAAGATAATTGGAAAAGAGAGAGTTCATACTGAATGGCCTTCCTTTCCTCAAAATGTGTTCCTGAGCCAAGAGAGAAAAGAAGAATGTGAGGGGGGATGTGGAGGGACAGCAGAGAAGGTTTGGAACACCTTCAATGGACTTATGTGAGTAACTGATTGGAGAAGAAGAAAGACCAGTCTTGCTATAGTAACTGTAGTACAATATAAATGCATGTTGACCAGCCAGTTAAAGCTGGGTAATGTGCATTTATAATGTACTCAATCAGCATGGCTGGGAAACTTCTTCCGGGTCAGTTCAACAGCTTATGAATAGGAGCACAGAAGAGAGGTTAGAGTTAAGGGATAAAGTTAGACTAGATAAAAGCAGCCAAAAAAAAAAGGGAAAGGAAGTCCACAAGAGAGAATAGGGTAGAGTTAAATAGCTAATTATAGTGTCAGATTGAAAAGGGAGGAAACCAAAGTCAGATCTTGTATAGTGATCTAAGAAAGTCCTGAGGGATGGAGGGATTGGAGATTTGACAAAGGCAAATGAATGGAAGATAATAAGAGGAGATTATGTCAGACAGAGAACTGTCAGAGGTTCTAATAAAGCAATGGCACTCTTTTGGGTGATGGTGACATCTAGTGTGTGGCAGAGGCAGAATGAATGAATAGAGCGTGGGATTTATGGAGGTTGAAGGACTGACAAGTTGAGTCGGGGCCAACATCAAAGTCTTCTGGTGTAAGGAAGAGAATTGGAATTGGTGAGAAGAAGAAGACAATGAGCTGAGAGCTAATGGGGAAGAAGGGAGAATGACTTGAGGGTGGTTATCTTACAGTTGTTATGATTTACTGCATTTTATGTATATGAAAAGAAGACCAAGTAAGCCAGGAAGCGCATCATGGAGGCATTGACTTTCACCTCAATCCTTTGGTCCAAATTTTTCCTTTTATTTCCCATATCTGGTCAGTAACAAGAGTTTCAAGCTCTGAACTGCCATCGCTGAATTATGGAAATAAAGAGAGTGGGAAGCAGAATTCTACCAGCTTTAGGACAAGCTAAAGGAGAAACATATGAATAGAAGTCCAGATCCACATACTTGCCATTTAGTAGCATGTCAGGTCTCAATTTTTTTCTGCTGAGGCAATTGAGGTTAAGTGACTTGCCCAGGGTCACACAGCTAGGAAGTGTTAAGTGTCTGAGGTCAAATTTGAACTCAGGTTCTCCTAACTTCAGGGCTGGTGCTCTATCCATTGCACCACCTAGTTGCCTTCTTTTTTTCCCTTGTAAACCCCAAAGACATGGGTGCATGGGAAAAATGTATTGTGATATCAGGTATCAGGGTGGGTCAGTAAATACCTTATGATCAAGTTCATCAGGCCATAAGGATCTTCCAAATAATGTCAGTTCCTTAGTCTCATCCAAATACAAATTGAAATCAGTGGCGAACAATGAATTTGACATGAAGCCTTAGGTTCAAATCTATTTTCTGTCACTTACTACTTTGAACATGTCATCCCAGTTTTCTTCTTTGTAAAACTAGGGAGTTGCATATGTATAAAAATATTTGTAGCATCTTTTTGTAGTAGCAAAGAATTGGAAATTAAAAGTGTTCCTAAATTCCAGATGTCTGAACAAAGCATGGCATATGAATGTAATAGAATATTACTGTGCTGTAAGAAATAAAAAGGATGGTTTCAGAGAAATCTGGAAAGAAATTCATGATCAGATGGAGAGTAAAGCATGCAAAGGCAGGATAAAAACTCATAGAATAACAATTTTATTAAGACATACATGCATACATATATAATACCTATTTGAAATACATAAGAACTCTAATCGCAAGATGGAGTGAAGCCAGGGAAATGTTTGAGTTTTCCCAATTTTCCTCAAAAACCACTTGAAACCAATCCTCTAAACAGAGATTGAGAGAATGAAACTGTTCTCTAGCTCAAAACAGATTAGAAAGACTTCAAGAAAGCTCATTCTCACTGGGATGAAAGGGGTATTCAGTCCAGTTCAGACAGTGTCTGGGAAAGCTAATAAGAGGATTTTAATCACAGCAGATCAGCAACTGAGACTGTTGGTCCTAGTTTGTAGCAGGGCAGACTAGTGGGATAGCCTTTATCCCACTATCCTGGCAAATTGCCAGGGCAGAAACCAGACTTTTGCCTGGAGAAACCAGGTAGGGTGGCCTCTTGCTGTGAGCAATGCACCAAACAAAAGAGAGCCCTGTGCTCAAAACCAAGACTTAGAGCTGCAGAAGAAGCTTGGGACAATACCCTGTGTATTTCAGGAGCAGATCTCAACCTTAAAAATGACAATATTGACAAAAAGAGAGAAAGAAAATGAGCAAGAGACAGAATAGAACTTTAACCATGGAAAGCTACTGTAGTGACAGGAAAGACCAAAATACCATCTCAGAAGAAACGAAATGCCCATATAGGAAATCTCAAAGAGAGATACGAATTGGTATCAAGCACTAGGAAGTGCTTATAAAGAATTTTAGAAAGGAAATTAGAGAGGTAAAAGAAAGATTGGGGGAAAAAAGGTATGCAAGAGATAAACAGCTAAGAAAAGCAAAGACAAAAATTGGCTAAAAAAACAATTCTTTAACAAAATCCAATTGACCAAATGCAATAAAGTCAACTGAAAAAATCAATTATTTAAAAACACAATTGGCCAAATGCAAAAAAAAATCCACTGATGAAAACAATACCACCTTGAAAAGTAGAATTAATTAAATGGAAAAAGAGATACAAAAGCTAATGTCAGCAAATCAAACATTAAAAACTAGAATTAGGCAACTGGAAGCTAATGATTTGTGAAACATCAAGAATTGGTCAAATAAACTAAAAGAAATGGAAAAAAGAAAGAAAATATAAAATGCCTTATTGGGAAAATAGCTGGATAATAGATTCAGGAGAGATAATTTTAAAATTATTGTTCTACCTGAAAGTCATGATCAAAAAAGAGCATGGATAGCATTCTTCAGGAGATCATTAAGGAAAATTATTCTGATATACTACCAGAGGTCAAAATTGTCATTGAAAGAATTCATCAATTACATCCGGAAAGAGTTCTCACAAGAAAAATCCCAAGAAACATCTTTTGCAAAACTCCAAAATTTATGTCAAAAATACTTCAAGCTGTCAGAAAATAAACAAAAAACAATTCAAGTATTGAGGAGCCACAGTCACGATTATCCATGACTTAGCAACTTGTACAACAAAGGACCATATTCCAGAAGACAAGTAACAATTACAATCAAAAATCAACTATTCAGAGATGGAACATCATCTTTCAGGGGAGGAGGTGGATCTTCAATGATGTAAGAGACTTTCAACCATTTCTATTGAAAAAATCAGAACCAAACAGAAAATTTTATCTTCAAATGCAGTTCTCTAGAGAAACATGGAAAAGTAAACAGGAAAGGAAAAAAACATACATTATTTAAAGTTTAAACTGTTGATAGCCCTAGATAAGAAAATGAAACTTGTAACTGTTAGGAATTATATCTTGTATAAGGACAGTTAGAGGAGACATACATAGAAGAAGTAGGTATAAATAGATTTTGATGTGATTATATTAAAGAAAAAGATATTAGGGAGTGGAAAAAAGATTGTCCTAGGAGAAGAGGAAAGAAAGGTAAGGTAAAATGGGATAAATTAGATCACATGAAGAAGCACAAAAGATCTCTTATAATGAGGGAGAAAAGAGAGGGGAATGAGCATTATCTGAAGCTTAATTTCATCAGTTTGGGATCAAAGAAGGAATAACATATTTACTTACTTGGGTATCACCCAGAGAAGGAACACTGGGAATTGAATCTAAACTGTTTGCACTATTGTCTTTCTACCCAGGTTACTTATACTTTCAGAATCCAATTCTTACTGTGCAACAAGAAATTTGGTTTTACATACATATATTGTATCTAGGATATACTGTAACACATTTAACATGCCTGTCATCTAGGGGAGGGAGGGGAAAATTTGGAAAAGTGAATACAAGGGATAATGTTGTAAAAATTATCCATGCATATGTACTGTCAAAAAATTATAATTATAAAATTAATTTTAAAAATAAAACTATAAATCTTAAAAAAAAAAGAATTTTACCTTATCCTATAAGGAAGTAGAAGGAGAAAGTAGAAAGAAAAAGGAGGGACTCAATAGAAGGAAGGCAGAAACACTAGGAGAAGGGGGTAAGAGAAGAGAGATGAAGTGATAGAAGCAAAAATAAGATTAGAGGGCGAGATTGGTCAGAAACAAAACATTGCTAAGGAGGAACAGGGTCAAAAGACAGAACAAAAGAGAGAACAGGGAAGAAACTAGAATGGAAGAAAATACATGGTAATCATTATTGTGAATGTGAATGGGATGAATTCTCCTATAAAATGGAAGATAATAGTTGAATGGATTAAAAACCAGAATCCTACAATATGTTGTTTACAGGAAGCACATCTGAAACAGAGATACTGTTCAGAAGCAAAAGATGGAAAGAAAAATTCTTTTTAAAAATAACTGCAGATAAAATAAAACATTTAAGTCTCTATCTTCAAAAAAAACCCAGGAACTATATAAATACAATTACAAAACGTTTTTCACATAAATCCAGATCCAAACAATTGGAAAAATATTAATTTTTTTCATGAATAGGCTGAGATAATGTACTAAAAATGACAATTCTATCTAAATTAGTTTACATGTTCAGTGCCATACCAATCAAGCTGTCAAAAATTATAGAGCTAGAAAAATTTATTAAAAAATTCATTTGGAAGAATAAAAGATCAAGAATATCAAGAAAATAATGAAAAAATTGCAAAGGATGATGGCTTAGCAATACCAGACCTAAAACTCTATTAAAGCAGCAGTCATCAAAATCAACTGGTACTGGCTAAAATATAGAATGGAATGGGTTAAAATAGAAAAAAATAGAATGGAAAATATCAGTGGAATAGGCTAGATACACATGACACAATAATTAATGAGTATAGCGATCTAATATTTGATAATCCGTAGAACTTCAGCTTCTGGAATAAGAAGTCAGTATTTGACAAAAATTGCTGGAAAAACTGGAAAATAATGTCTCAGAAACTTGGCATAGACCTACATCTCACACCCCATACCAAAATAAGGTACTTGGGTACATGAGTGATACTATTAAAAAAATTAGGAGAACAAATGATAGTTTATCTACCAGATCTTTGGAGAATTTATGGCCAAAGAACTGGAGAATATTATGAAATGCAAAATGGACAACTTTGATTACAATTAATAAAAATGTTTTTGCCCAAACAAAACCAACATAGCCATTTTTAGAATGAAAGCTTTCAGAAATCTGGGAAAACACTTTTACAGTCAGTGTTTCTGATAAAGGCCTCAGTTTTAAAATATAAGAATTGAGTCAAATTTATAAGAATGCAATGCATTTTCTAACTGATAAATGATCAAAAGATATAAATAGGCAATTTTCAGATGAAGAAATTAAAGCCTCTAGAGTCTTTTAAATGCTCTGAATTTAAGAGGTGCAAATTAAAAGAACTCTGAGGTACCACTTTACCACCTCTCAGATTGGCTAAGATGACAGGAAAAGATAGTGATAAATGTTGGAGGGGATGTGGGAAAAGTGGGATACTAATGCAATGTTGGTGAAGCTGTGAAATGATCCATTCTGAAGATCAATTGGAACGATGCCCAAAGGGCAATTAAACTGAAGATATCCTTTGATCCAGCAGTGCCACTACTGAATCTGTAATCCAAAGAAATCATAAAAGAAGAAAAAGGATTCACAAATGCAAGAATTGGGAAATAAGACCATTGGGGAATGGTTGAATAAGGGTGGTTGCCCTAAATGACCCCTAAGAGATCTTTTGGATCCAAATACATAACTTTATAAAATATTCCACACATTCCACACAGATGGCACAGCATCTGATCTCTAAGTATCCTTTGTCCCAAGCCCTTTAGTTTCCCTTTAGTGGAGGCAGATGACAATTTTGATGGTTCATCCCATACTCCCACCTGGGAATAGACTGGAAAAATAACTAGCATATACTTTGACTGTATTTATGAAAGATTTGACATGGACTCTTCTACTGTTGCCTTCTAACGGATAGTCTGGTTTCAGAGCTAGCACCCAAGTGTTAGCCAGCTGTCTATAAATATATTTCATTATAATTTAAGAAATGCCATAACTCCCCCACATAGATCTGTTTTGGTATTATTATTCATTTTCTGGACTGAGATTTTCACAAGTAAACCTTTAGATTAGAGGACAAAGGAAGAAACATTGGCTCCAGAAGACCTGTACTACGTTAACTGTGTCTGACTTAGAAAGAGAGCCACCAAATGCCAGCAGTTGGCCTGACATGCCACATATTACATAAGGTTATTTTTACCTTGCAATGTGAGGCAGATTTCAATATATGTATTGGGGGGTGGGTTGGGAATTAGATGTGAGGAGAATTTGGTTTCAATGAGTTTCTTAGAGCCAGGTTTAGCATATAGAACAGACAACAGAGTCAGGGTTGGGCTGGATGCTGGTTGGAGACTCTGAGAATTAAAAATAAGGAATAGTAGATGATCCAGGGATAGCAGGTGTCCAATAAAGGAAGAATCAAATGAAATCATGAATTTTAAAATTCTTCAAAATGTGTGTGTATACATATATATACACACATATATATATGTGTGTGTATGTATATATATATTTATATATATATATATATGTATGTATATATATATATATATATATATAATGTAAAATTAAAGCATACCTATGGAATTATTATTTTAATCACTAGGTGGCACTGCTATCCACTAACCTGATCCTAATCATCAAAAAGTACCTGACCCTGGGAAGTTACTCTGGGAGTTATTTTTCTTCAGGCAGGGGTAGTGTCAAAGAAATATTGATCTTTTTGTGATTCTTAAAGACTGGGAGATCTATCCCCAGATCTGCTTTTCTTTGAGTGGCTATGGGTACTATGGATTATTTAGAATTGTTCTTGAGCCCTCTAACTGCTAGAAAACTTTCTCTTCTCCTAATCTGCTCTAATTCACTTAGCCTTAGTCATATGGCCTTGGCTTAATGAAGTTTATTCAACACCAATTCAGATAAACAATAATGCAGTGATGTTCCTTCTTACATAGAATTAATAAAAGAAATGAGAAGGCATAATAAAATGTCTACTGTATCATGTGATTGTGTGCTCTCAGTTTCTCCTTAGATCTAAGGCAGCTCACAGTTACAGCATAGAACCTCAGAATTTTAGAATAGACACAGTTCAAGTTTCTACTGTCATGTGGGTAGTTTTGAAACACAATTTGAAGGATATAGATTAGAATATTAGCATAATTAGTTCCCTTCATATCAATGACTTTTGATAGTAAAATGATTTTTTTCTATATGGAAGTTCCTGGTAACTATATACATATACAGAAAATGAAAATGGAATGAAAACAGGAAGCCTAGGTTCTGGGCCTGACTTTGTCACAGTCTACCTGGGGGAGAGGATACTTTGGGCAAGTCACTGACCTCCTCAGATTGGTTCTTATTTTCTACATTTTAAAAATGAACAGATTGGACTAAGTGATGTCTCATTTGGTTTAAAACTGCATAATCTGAGGCAGCTAGGTGGTGCAGTGGATAGAGCATCAGCCCCGAAGTCAGAATGACCTGAGTTCAAATCTGGTCTCAGATACTTAACACTTTCTAGCTGTGTGACCCTGGGCAAGTCACTTACTCTAATTGCCTCAGAGGGGGAAAAAAACCCTGCTTAATCCAAAGGACATGATCTTGCCCTCCTTGTCTAAGAGTGGGGTGGGAGGCTAAGATTTGGCTTTGGCTCCCCTTACTACTCCCCCTGAATTTGGTTAGTAAGTGAATAGAAGTATAATGCCATCCCATCCTCCTACATACTAACATTACCCACATTTATTAAGTATATGAATCCCTTCAGTTTTAGGCAATTCATAGAAGGACAGTATGGCTTCATGAACAGAGTGCTGAATTTGTATCCAGGAAGACCAGGATTCAAACCCAAGATGTTTGTCAGCATTTCTCTGGGTCATAGTTTCCTCATCTATAAATGAAGGTGGTTGAAGTCATTGACTTCTAAGGTCCCTTCCTCTCCAAATTTCTGATTCCCTGTCAGTACGGTCTGGGATTTGGGATACAAAATGAAAGTGATGGCATTTCAGCTCATTATATGGAGAGAAAATGGGTTGAGTGTGGCCATATCCTACAGGAGCACTCCCTTTCTGAGTGAGCTCGCCCAGCCCATGATTTCTGTGCGAGTCCTTCCAAGACCAACATGATTCCCCAGAAGAATTTGACCCTAATTTGTGGAACTCACTGAAATCTCTCTGCTCTTGTGTCCTGGTAGCCAGACCTTAGCTTGGGGAATAGGATATAAGACTCAGAGAAAGAATACCTGAACCCAGATCTGGGCTCTGCCACCTGCTTCCTGTCTGATTTGGGGAAAGTCAGTAAGTTCTCTGGGGCTTAATTTCTCATCTGTAAAATGGCTTGGACTTTGGGGTCCCTTCTAGCCCTAGTTTTCTCTTCCATTCAGGGATGTGGTGGTAACCACTAATAGCTTGATCTCTGTGTTTCTGTCTCTCTCTGTCTCTTCCTCATCTCTCTGCCCATTATTTTGTATCTGCTTACTTCATATATGTTATATCATTCCCTATCCCACAGAACATGAAGCTAAAAACTAATCATTGGGTCAACTGCGGTCTTGTTCAATCTCCTCTTATTCTGAGACTTACTTTTTAAAAAAGCTCTTACTCATTCTTATCTTCCTCTCTAGCTTCACACTTTAAATACTGGTTTCCTCCTTGTTTCTAGTAGGGCGATACCTTGGATCCTGAAAAATATTCCTATTTTCAGACTCTGACTTTGGTTACTTGTTATCTAAAATTGCTCATCTACTTCAGAATTTTTGCTGCAGATTTCAGTTGTTAGACTGAGAAACATTTCTAGGAATAGGAGCTGGGAATCCTTTTAGAGAGTTTTTACCTCACGGTCCTGCTGCCATTGGCTGAAACTTGGATGGAGTTGGTGTATATCCTGGGACACATGGGGAGATTATCAGGGACTGGGCAGGGAAAGGGAGGAGTTGCCTACAGTATATTGTTATTTGTCTTTCATTCTTGAAGAGCACCAGGATATCAAGGAGGTGATTCTGTGACAGGCAAGGGAATCAAATTGAAGTAAGGGACAATTATATAAAGTCACCAACCTCACTTTCTCCACTTTCTCCTGCAGAGCCAATTGGGTAATGATATAAAGTGATGCTACAAGAAATGAGCAGAATCAGCAACAACGAGATTATACGATGATCAATCCTGATAGACATGGCTCTTTTCAACAATAAGTTGATTCAGGGGCAGCTAGGTGGCGCAGTGGATAGAGCATCAGAATGACCCGAGTTCAAATCTGATCTCTGTGTGATTCTGGGCAAGTCACTTAACCCCAATTGCCTCAGCAAAAAATCCCAAAACAACAAACAAAAACAAACCAATAAGTTGATTCAGGCCAGTGGCAATGAGCCTGTGATGGAGAGAGCCATCTATACCCAGAGACAGGACTGTGGGGACTGAGTGTGGATCACAACATAGCGTTTTCACTTCTTTTGTTGTTGTTTGCTTGCATTTTATTTTCTTTCTCATTATTTCCTTTGTTTTCCTTGTGCAGCAAGATAATTGTATAAATATGTATATATATACATATATATATATATATATATATATATAGGATTTACTTACATTTTTATGTTTAATATATATTGGATTACTTAAAATCTAGGGGAGTGGGTGGAGGAAAGGGAAGAAAATTTGGAACACAAAGTTTTGCAAGGATTAATGTTGAAAAATTATCCATGCATATATTTTGAAAATAAAAACCTTTAATAAAAAAGATAATAGAGTGAAATAACTAGAAATGCTTAGAATACCTTGGCCTTTTTAAGCTAAAGTCTTTAACAATTCTAATTTTGCCTGAGGAAGCTTTACCCAACTATAGTAGAAGTAGTAAAGTCAAAATAGGGAAAAGCAAAAATTATTATGATAATAAATCATAATTTCATAACTTTTAATTCAGTTATGTGATTCCATTTTGGGCTATGACCCAGAGTTTAAGAAGCTTTGGTAGAGGCCACACAGAAATTGGGGAACTTTGTCATACATAGATAGATGGTGTTTAATAAGATGACACTGAATAGAGGAAAATGTCAGTGGGCCCAGAAAATCAATTGTACAATTTTATAATGTAGCAAATACTACTAAGTGGCACTTTGGTTAAGAAAACAGATTTAACTGGACTATAAATGTCTTATAAGTCAACACTTATAGTCTGGTGGTAAAAGAGAAATAACAAAAAAATTCCCAAATCATTCTGCTTCTGCATTGAGAAACAAAGTCAAGTCAACAAGCATTTATTAAGCAACTATTAGGTGCCAGTTGATGTAATTGTTTCAATTACATTCAGCTCTTTGTAGTTGTTTTTGTTTGTTTTTGGCAAAGATACTAGAGTGATTTGCCAATTTCTTTTTACAGTTCATTTTGCACATGAGGAAACTGAGGGAAACATAGTGAAGTGACAGTCATATAGCTAGTAAGTGCCACATTCGAACTTAGGTCTCTCTAACTCTAGGCTCAGCACTCTTCTATCCACTGGACCACCTAGCTGTCTCTTTATTCCAAGTATCACTCTAAGTGTTGGGAATATTAAAACCCACCTCCACGCCACCCCCTTCAAAAAAGACTCTGCTCTCAAGGAATTCACTGCTTCATTGGGGAGACCATGTAATAATAGGCATTTAAAGGAATCAAACTGTCTAAATGCCAACTGATTTGATCCTTAGCTGAAAAAAGAACAAAAATCTTTCCTTTTCTACTTCCAACTCCATACCCCTGATCCCATCATATTAGAAGGGAAAACAGGAAGGGATGGGTGACAAGTTTATAGGATTTGTTTCCTCCCATCCCAGGGATGGAGAAGTATTAAGAGGATTGCAGACAGGACCTGGGATGTTGGATGCTTCATCAACTGCTGCCTCAGTTCTTATTTTCCACTCGTCCCTTACATTGTATATGACAACTGCTGGATAAAGAAGAAGAGAAGAGTTTAAATTTCATCTCGTGTGGCTGTACCTAAACAGAACTCATCTCTACTCTTCTTTTCCCTCCACCTAACCATCTCTTCTTCCAAAGTTTTCTATGATTGATAACATTGCTTATTAATGGGCATGACCATTTGGGTGCCATCCTTGACTCTTCAGTGTCACTCATCCCACCCATTCAATCAATTACTAAGACTTCTTGCTTCTCTATTCACCATATCATTTAAAGACATCCCTTTTCTCTCTACTCACAACTACAACTCTAATTCAAACCCTCATTTCCTCTTGTATGGAATATTTCCCAGTATTTATTGACATTCTACTAAGTCTCTTTCCCTCGAGTTTCTTGCTACTTGAATCATTCTGCTCTCAGCTGATGAAGTGATTTTTTTAAAATGTAGATCAAGCCCTGTCATCTCCCTTCCATGTCATTTTTTAAAGTTTAAACCAGAGGAATATGGGGGACAGGAAAGCAGTAATGCATGGGGTGATGGGGAACGCCTTTATGTGGGAAACGATAACTGAGTGGAGTCTTAAAGAAAACTAGAGATTCCCTGACTTGAAAGTGAGGATAGAGTGCATTCCAGGCAGGGGGGACAGCTTGTACAAAAGCAAGGAAGTGAGAAATGGGGAGCTGTGTTGAAGGGAATAGTGAGGAGGCTATTTTGGCAGGAACATAGAGTACGTTATCATCTCATTTGCATGCTAATTTGCAATCATTTCCTCCCAGTTCTCATTCTGCTTTTCTGTGAAGCTGTCTCTCATGCACATTCAGTTGTTCCTGTATTTCCCTCCCCCTTAATGCATGTGCATTTATTTTCCCCATGAGATGTTTTGCCATGAATAGAGGCAGGGACTTCCCATCCCATTGCCAGTGAACCTGGGAGGAACACACGTTTCCTTAGAATTCTGGTTCTCATTTTTTCCTAACCTGGGGTTACAGATCCTCTTATCTGGTGGGAGTTTCCATGTGTAAACTCAAAGAAAAATGGGCCCTTCATTGAAGACAAAATTATCAGTCTTTCCAGTAAGATTCCCCTTGGCAGATTGGTTCACTTGCTTATTGAAAACAGGATATTTCTGCTTTCACAAACTTACCTGCCTCAGTCTCCCAGCCTTGTAAGCACAGTTTTCTTATTCTCCTTCAGCCTACAAATTCAATTCATTTTCAGATCATGATGTTTCTTCTTCCATCACATCTCTAACAACTAATCCCTTCTCTCCCTCACAGGGCAGCAGCTCAGGGCCTCCCAACCTCTTGCTTCGATTTTTGCTATAGTCTCCTACCTGATACTCACTGCCTCAAATTTCTCTCATTCTTTCTCTGCACATTGCTGCCAAGTGATTGTTGAATCCCCTACTCAAACAACTCTAGTGGCTTCCTATTGTTTCTAGGATCAAATATCAACTCCTCTGACTTTTAAAGCCTTCCATGAACTGGTCCCTCTCTGTTCTAGACATCCCTAACTTTCGCAAATTGTGAATCAACCAAAAAAAATTGCCTTTTTGATTGCTCAGAGGACACTCATCTCCCATCACCATGCCTTTGCTCTAGCTGTGCCCCATTGCTCTAATATTGTTCCTCCCCACCTAAACCTCATTAAGAGATCTCTTTCTTGAAAATGTAACTCAAGAACCATCTTATGCATAAAAGGCTTTCCTGATCCTTTCCAACCATATTTGACTATGTTGCATATTTGTGTACTTTATGTTTATACTATATATCTTTTAATTTGTTACAGATTATCTTATTAGGATGTAAATTCATTGTGTGTAGGAATTGTTTCATTCTTTATTCTTGTATCCTCAGTGTAGCAGAGTGCTTGACAACCAGTAGATACTTAATAAATCTTTGCAAATTAACTTATCTCTGTTGCTTTTGTGTTTTTAAATACAGAAAATGAAGTTCGAATCCCACCAGGGTTTCTTACTGCATGTCTCTGTGTAAACTAATGACCCTTTGTGCCTCAGTTCTTCTGTAAAATAAAGGGATTAGAGAAGATGGCTTCTGGTCTACATCCATAATGAGGACCTACTGCCTTTGTGGAAGGAGGTGGCAAAAACATTTTTTCCCTTAGATTGTCTGAGTTTGAATGCTCCTTCAGATAATTCTTAGCTGTGTGGTCATAGGAAGTCCCATACTCTTTCTGAGCCTCAGTTCCCTCATTTTGATAATGAGGAGATTTGGCTAGATTGTCTCTAGGTCTCCTCTTCTCAATCTGTTGATTGATTGAAAAAGCAGACAGTTTTTGATGGAAAGTTTCCCTGGTTAGAGAAGTGAGTTACAGGTCTGCAGATAATTGAAAAACCAACATAATCCATGGGACCATTGATTGAAAACCTTAACCTTGATGAAAGGGCATAGAGGAGCAAGAGGAAACAGGAATTAAGTACAGGAGAAGTTGGAGAAGGACAAAGATAATCATGGTGGCGGAAGTCCAAGTTAGGAGAGAGAGAGAATCTGGTTGGTTCAGAAGGATGGCTATGTCTTTGGGGAGAAATGGATGACTGAGTTTTCCATCCTCAGCAAACTCAGAAATTCTAGAAGCTCTGAATTTGGTTGATTTGATTTTTATTCTCTCAAATATCAGTAAAAAGTCCCCTCTATTTTACCTGCCCTATAAGAAAAGAAAGGTCACATTTAGAATCATAGAGGAAGAGAACTGGAAAAGTCTGAGGGCCAGATAAAGACAGATGGCCCTGGAAGAGAGGAGTAGAAGGGGACACATCAGTTATAATGGGAGAAGCCTGCCAAGACAGAGCAAGTAAGGTAGAGGACAAAATACAGGGAGAAAACGTCAAGTGGCAAGGTCATGAGGCAAGCTATTTCCTGCTTGGAATTTTTCCTCCCCTCAGAAAGTACAGAGTTTTTTGGAAGCTGCCCTGGATGTTTGTTCACCTCTTCTGTGTGTGGAAAAATACAGTTAACTTGGAGTAGGGAAAGGCTGGACACAGTGACAGCTGGGAAGAGTTCTGCTCTCTCCTATTGAACAATATTCTGTCCTGGGGGGAGGCAAGGTCTCCTGAGTGGGTGGATGGTAAAGGAAAGTCATGACACTTTGAGGAGGAGGGATCAGGCTGGTGATTTAATTGGAGCAGGGAATTCCTGATGAAAATCACCTTTTGTAGTGGCTAGAAACTGGAAAATGAATGGATGCCCATCAATTGGAGAATGGTTAGGTATATTATGAAATATGAATGTTATAGAATATTATTGTTCTGTAAGAAATGATCAGCAAGATGAATACAAAGAGGCCTGGAGAGATTTACAGGAACTGATGCTGAGTGAAATGAGCAGGACCAGGAAATCATTATACACTTCAATAACAATACTGTATGAGGATGTATTTTGCTGGAAGTGGATATCTTCGACAAAGAGAAGATCTAATTCAGTTCCAAGTGATCAAGGATGGACAGAATCAGTTACACCCAGAGAAGGAACACTGGGAAATGAGTGCAAACTGTTTGCATTTTTTGTCTTTTTTCCCAGGTTATTTTTACCCTCTGAATCCAATTCTTCCTGTGCAACAAGAAATTTGGTTCTGCATACATATACTATATCTAAGATATACTATAACACATTTAACATGTATGGGACTGCCTGCCATCTAGGGAAGAGGGTGGAGGGAAGGAGGGGAAAATTCGGAACAGAAATGAGTATAAGGGATAACGTTGTAAAAAAAATTACCCATGCATATGTAAAAAATTATAATTATAAAGTTAATTTAAAAAAAGAAAAAAAAAGAGAATCAAGTTCTGCCAATGAATGAATGAGTGATGCATTGATTGAGGGGACTCATTAAATGGAGGCTCTATGATAAGTGCTGGAGAAACTAATATGAAAAGATAGTATCTGCCTACCTTTTTATGGCAAATCATTAACTGCTCTGCAATTTAGAGCCTTATTTTCTTTTTATTTTTATTTGTGCTTCACAAAATTTCATTATTTATTTATTTCCAACAATCTTTTTAAATTTTGAGCTCCAAATTCTCCTATCTCTTCCACATCTCTCACCCCTAAGAGAAGGCAGTCAATATGCTATCAATGATACGTATGAAATCATAAAGATCATATTCTTATATTAGCCAACTCGAAAGGCAAGAAAATTATCTTTCAATTTGCACTCAGAGCTTATTTCTTTCTCTGGATTTTTTAAAAAACATGAGTCCTTTGGAATTACATTGGAACATTTTAGGGATCAGAGGGGTCAAGTCTTTCACAATTGATCAGTATCACAAAACTGCCATCGCTATGCACAATGATCTCCTTTCAATGAAGTTCTTCTCACTTCACTTTGGACCAGTTCATATGGGTCTTGCAATGTTTTTCTAACCCCCTCCTTGTTCCATTTTTGTCATTTTTTAGAGCACAATGGTACTCCATCACAATCATATGCCACAACTTGTTCAGTCATTCCCTAGTTGATGAGCATCCCCTTGATTTCCAGTTCTCGGCCAGAACATCTATACTTTTGTATACATCAGTTATTTTTTTGTTTGTCTGTTTCCTTTCTTTGGGGTAAAGACAAATATGCAAAATTTTATAGCCTTTAGACATAGTTTCAAATTGTTCTCCACAATGATTGACTAGTTTACCACTCTACCAACAGTGTACTAGTGTACATATTATCCCTCATTACCTCCAGCATCAGTAATCTCTGATAGGTGTTATTATAATACCTCAGAGATGTTTTTAATTCCATTTCCCTAATCAATAGTGATTTAATCAATGCAGCCTCTGAAGCTGAAATATAATAAAGTCTGGATCTATTCAGTGCTCCTCATGCTAATTTTTGCCTGACTATTAACACCAAGAAAACCCAAGTATTCCTTCAGCCAGCACCACAGCATCCATATGTGGAACCATCAGTTACTGCGATTGGGAAAGTTTTGACTACTGTGTATAAGTATATATCTTGACAGTATACTTTCCAGGGATGTACCCATTGATAGTGAGGTTGAAGCACATATGACCAGAGCTGGTTCAGTATTTGGGTAGCTCTGAAGGAAAATGTGAGACAAAAGAGGTATTAGACTGACTACCAACTTGAAGATCTGCAGAGCTGTTGTATTGACCTCATTATGTGTTGTGAAATCTGGACAGTCTCTGAATACCATGCCAAGAAACTGAATTGTTTCCATGTGATTTGTCATAAGAAGATTCTCAAGATCACTGGGCAGTATAAGATACTTGACACTGTTGTTCTTTCTTGAATTAAACTGCCAAGCACTGAAACTCTCCTGCAGAGAGTGCAACTCCACTGGGCTGGTCATATTATTGGGATGCCAAATGTATGCTTCCCTAACAGACTATTTTATGGAGAATTCACACAAAGCAAGTGCTCACAGGGTGGTCAGGAAAAGTGATATACAAGGACACTCTCAAGGTCTCTCCTAAGAACTAATTGTACAATAGAGGAGGTGCTGGCCAAGGCCATGGCATACCCCCCCATCAGAGAAGGTGCTGTGCTTTTCGAGCAAAGTAGAATTGAAGTAGCATAAAAGAAATGTAAGATGCGCAAATGTAGAATCCACCCAAATGTTCACTTGGTGTATTTGCACCTAATGTGTGGTTGAGCATTCTGAGCTTATATTGGTCTGATTAGCCACTTTTAGGTACTGTGACTTAATCCTAATTAGGAATGTTATTTTGGTCCTCTTAGAAAACAAAGGATCAACCAGTGAACTAGAGCATTTTTCATGGTCAAAATTTGCTGATTTCTTCTTCTAAAAACTTTGTTTATATCATTTTACCATTTATTAATTAGGAAATAGCTCTTATTTTGACAAATTTGACTCAGTTCTGTATTTTTTATTATTATTCTTTCATGTCTACTTTTTATGTTTCTCTGAATCTTGAGTTAGAATATCAAAATTTCTATTCAGTTCTGATTTTTTCATCAGAAATATTTAGAAATCTTCTGTCTCATTAAATATCCGTTTTTTTCTTTGAAAGATTGTACTCAATTTTGCTAGATAGATTATTCTTGATTATAATCCCTGCTCTTTTGCTTTCCAGAGCACCAGTTTCCAAGCCTTTCAATCCTCTACTGTGGAAACTGATAAATCTTGTGTGATTCTGACTGTGGTTCCAGCTTATTTGGACCATTTCTTTCTGGCTGTTTTCAATGTATTGTCTTTGACCCAAGAGCTCTGGAATTTAGATACAATATTCCTGGGAGGTTTCATTTTTGGGATTTCTTTCAAGATAAGTGGATTTTTTTCTAAATTTTAGCTTACCCTCTGGATCTAAAATATCAGGGTAGTTTTCCACTAAAATTTTTTGAAATATAGGCTCTTCAGAAAGGGACCTGTATGTGCCAAAATGTTTGTGGCAGCTCTTTTTGTTGTAGCTAGAAACTGGAAGTTGAATGGATGTCCATCAATTGGAGAATGGTTGGGTAAATTATGGTATATGAAGGTTATGGAATATTATTGCTCTGTAAGAAATGGCCAGCAGGAGGAATACAGAGAGGCCTGGAGAGACTTACACCAACTGATGCTGAGTGAAAAGAACAGAACCAGAAGATCGCTGTACACTTCAATGCTGTATGAAGATGTATTCTGATGGAAGTGGAGATCTTCAACATAAAGAAGATCCAACTCACTTCCAGTTGATCAATGATGGACAGAAATAACTACACCCAGAGAAGGAACACTGGGAAGCGAATGTAAACTGTTAGAACTACTGTCTATCTACCCAGGCTACTTATACCTTCGGAAGCTAATACTTAATGTGCAACAAGAAAATGGTATTTACACACATATATTGTATGTAGGTTATATTGTAACACATGTAAAATGTATGGTATTACCTGTCATCGGGGGGAGGGAGTGGAGGGAGGGAGGGGATAATTTGGAAAAATGAATAAAAAAAAAAAGAAAAAAATATAGGCTCTTTTTTGACCAGATTAAATTACTTTTTCAAGTAATTTAATAATTCCCAAATTACTCACTTGAATCTGTTTTTCCAGGATCAATTATTTTACTCATGATATATTTTGCATTTTCTTCCACTTTAAAGTTCTTTTGATGTTATTTCTTGTAATATCTTGTGGAATTGATAGGAGAAGCTAGCAATTTATACAATTCTAACTTTTTTAGAGGTTATTTTTTCAGTGAATTTTTGTGCGTCTTTTATCATTAAGGTAGCTCTATTTTAAAAGTATTTTCTTCAGTATTATTTTGTACCTCTTTAGTTAGTTTAGTTTAATTTAGTTTCTTTAGTTTAAAAGGTGCTAAATCTCTCCCCCGCCAAAAAAAATTCTTGCATCACTCTCATTTCTTTTCTAAGTTGTTTTTTTTTCTACCACTCTTATTTCTTTCTTTAACTCTTCCAGGAATTCTTTTTGGGCATATTTCTAGATAGCATATGTCTTTGAGGCTTTGGTGTAGATTTTTTTTAGCATTTTCATTTTCTTCTGAGTTTGTGTTGTGGTCTTTCTTGTCACTGTATTAATGTTTTAAGCTCAAGTCCTTTGTTATTGTTTGCTCATTTTTTCAGCCATATTCTTGACTTTGAAGTCTATGTTAAAATTGGGCTCTGCTCTCAGGAGTGAGGAGGAAACTTCATACTTTTTCTTGCTGATATTTTCAGAGCTAGTTCTGGGGGTCTATAAGTTTTTAATGATTCTGAGGTGGTATAATGTGGGGATAGGTGTGGTACATTATATGTACTCTGGTTTTTACCCAGGTAGGGTTCCTGATTTCTTGAAGCCATAAGTACTAGCCTTCCTCTAGGTCTCACTAGATTTCATTTACGCTCTTGCTCCCCTGAGACTGCAAGTATTCCTCTCTGCCTTGGAACTATGGCCTAAAACTGCATTTGAGCCATAGAATTACTAATCAGTGCCAGACAGATCCATTGCAAAGGATTCTCTCTTTCTGACCAATCATCTGTCCCCTTACTGTCTCTGAACTGAGACCTCCTGAAGGTCCTGGTGCTGTCCCCGCCAAGATTCTCTGTTGGTACTTCTGCTTTCTCCAAGACCAATCAGTGGCGCTACCAGACTGGCACCTATCCTATTGTCACAGACCTCTGCTTTTCTTAGAAAAATTTTCCTTAAAAAATTTCTTTTAAAAAATGTCTCTCCATGATGTTTCATTGGCTCCCAAATTTGATTTGAAGTATCATTTTAAAGTTGGTTGGAGGGGCATTTGAAAGAATTCAGCTGGATTGTTACTTTTACTCCACCATCCTTCTGCAGTTTAAAGTCTTAGAGTATTACCTGGGACACTTCGAGGTTGTATCTGGGTCATCCTGACTCTGAGACTGATTCTCCATTTATTGTATTGGGTTGTCTCTCAAAAACTATTTTTCTCTTTTAAAATTTATTGTCAATCTAAGACCTAGGCTTATAAGGCAGCCTAATGTAGTAAAAGTCACTGGCCATGGAGTCAAAAGTCTTGGTTTCAAATTTTGCCTTGAATATATATGCCCTGAATGACCTTGATTAAATTGCCTTTAACTTTCTGGGTTGGGAATAGAGTTCTGGGAGACGTACGCTTGATTGCCTCTGTCATCCTTTTTTCTTCCAGCTCTCAGTCTTTGACCTTTCTCACAGGTTTCCTGCCTAGTGATCACTGCTCTATAAAACAGTTCTGCCTAGAGATGGTTGCCCTTTCCTCAGACTTGGGTTTTGTGGTACTTTTAAGGATAAAGTGAATTAGTCAGAGGGGAATGAAAATGAAATGACACAACATTTTGGATCTGTAGGAGCAGCCCATTAAGGGGATTAATCTATTCATCTGATCAATATAGATGCCTAGATTGGACAATTTAGATCTTAAGGGATAAGGTATGAATAAAATATAGCTTATGCTTCACTATATACTTTTCTCTGTGTTGGAACCTCTCTTTGTCATCACATATTGCAATTTCTTGGAGACTTAGGATATTTATTTGGAACAAACCATAAGGAAAAAACTCCCTTTCCCTATGAGTAGTCTATTTCTGAGCTTCTTTAAACTTAGGTTTGTCTTCAGGCACCAGGTATATATACCCTCATGGGACCTTGCCAAAGGAACTATTCCCAAGACAGGGCAATCAGGGGTTTGTCATAGGTGTTAACATTACAAGGGATATGCTTTTTCCCTGATGACTTCTCTAGAGGATTTTCTGCTCCTTTTAGCCCTCAGGCTTACTCCTCTTATGCCTTGTAAGTGCTCTTTTACTCTCAAATACAGTCTCTAGACTGTCCTGGGTTCTTTGTGGGGTCCTCTCTATCCAGATAAGATAACAAATGTGTCCATTCCAATTATGTCACCAAGATGTTGACTTTACTGTAGAATCATGGGTCACAATCTATAGGGGATAAGCTGTCCCTCCCTCAATGTGATTGACCATACCAATGTGATTGCACCTTATGCAAGTGTAGTAAAAATGTAGAAACATGAGCACATGTCAAGAAGAGAACTCAGTATCCTTCTCCCAAATGCTCCAAACATCCCTATTACCATTGGACCATCAAGTCAAGTCTGTCATCCGGCTCATCCCACATGGTAACTAATTAGTAGCCAGATCTTATTTCTTTCTCTCCACTATCCACTGTTCCCTGTCTTCACATACACTGCTATTGCCCATGTTGAAGTCTTTATCACTTTATCTGGATGTTTGCATTGACCTTTTACTTGTTTTCCAAACCTCAAGTCTCTCTTTAATCCAATCCATTCTCTATTTAGAGTGTAGAGTGTTCCCAAAGTGATTTTCTTAAAATGTTCATTTACTCATGTTACAATTAATGGCAATGGCTCTGTATTGCTTAAAGTATCCAAAACAAACTTTTCCACTTGGAATTTAAAATTCTCCAAAGCTCATTCTCTCCCCAATTGTGTGGTCTTCTTACATGTCATCTTTCTAGGTACTCTATGATCTAGCCATATTGGCTTCTTGTTGCTCACATCAAATGTTCCATTTTTCTTCTCTGCTCCTTTGTGCTGGCTGTCCACATCTGAAATATTCTTTTTTCTAAATTCTGTAGCTTAGATTTCTTCTTTCTTTCTTTCTTTATTAATATTTTGTTAGGATTACTAGGTGAGAACCCAGGTTGTCTGGACAGTGACAAGGTGAGAATTCAGGTTGTCTGGACAATTACAAGGTGAGAACTCAGGTTGACTTGACAGTTCTTTGGCTCAGACCTTTGGTTTGGGCCTTTAAAGGGAGTTTACACCTTAGGAATTCTAAGAGGAGCAAGTTCATTGGTTGGAGTACTTCTTCCCAGAAGCCCTTGCATTATCCCATGCCCATTCTCTGGGAGGATAAAAGAGGACAGCACTCCAGAGAAAGAAGAAGTCTCTGGTCTACATCAGGCTTGACGCAGCTCTCTGCAGGAAGGGAAGTCACTTCTCTGGACAACAGTTAATGGGCAACTGTCTGGAGACAATGGTTCTCTACAGGAAGAAGAATCTGTCTGAGAGATTTGAGTTGACACAGCAGATCTCTTCCCAGAGAGCGATCTGGCTGCTTCTGGAGACAACAGCACGTTACAATATTTTAATAGTTTTTATTTACCAGATATATGCATGAGTAATTTTACAACATTGACAATTGCCAAACCTTTTGTTCTAATTTTTTCTCTCCTCCCCCTTCCCCCACCATGGCACGTTGACCAATACATGTTAAATATGTTAGACGTACCTTAGATTTCTTGACTTCTTTTACAAGTCCGCTCAAATGACTCTTCTTGCAAGAGGCCTTCACCTCTCTTATGTCATAGATCCCTTTGATAATCTCATGAAGCCTTTGAAGCTCTTCTCAGAATAATGGTTCTAATACAGAAAATAAAATACATAAGGATTACAAAGGAAATTAATTATATTCAAATAAAGATGTATTTTTCCCCAAGTACATGGGTAGTTGAAAGAAAGAATACATTTTATCCTTTCAGCTGTACAACTTGAAAATATCCATCCTAGAGAAGAGAAGACTTGAATTGGGAAGCAGAGGGAGACATGATAACTGTATTTTAGTATTTAAAGAGCTACCTTAGAGGGGGCAGCTAGGTGGCACAGTGGATAGAGCACCAGCCCTGAATTCAGGAGGACCTGAGTTCAAATATGATCTCAGACACTTAACATTTCCTAGCTGTGTGACCCTGGGCAAGTCACTTAACCCCAGCCTCAGGAAAAAAAATAAAAAAAATTTTAAAAACAAAAATAAAAAAATAAATAAAGAGATTCCTTAGGGAAGAAGATGGTAATTACTCTGTTTAGGGCCAGGAGCAATACTAGGAGAAATGGTGTGGGAGGAGTTCTAAAGAGGTTGGATTTAGGAAAAATGTCCTAATCTCTTGTAAGACCATAGTTGTAGAGCTCAAGAAAACCCAGACATCTAGTCTAATACTTCAGATGGGGAAACTGAGGCCTATGGAGATTTTTGAATTTTGCCCAGGATCACATAGGTAGTATCAAAGTTAAGACTTCACCCTTGGTTTTTTGACCCCAAGGATGACATTAAAAACATGACAGGCACTCAGTAGACATTTTGAACAAATAAATGCACCAAAGATAGAAAAGGGCACAGAAAAGAAACTTCTTTGTTTGCACTACATTTATTTTTGTCTTTTACATTTCATTTCCAGGCTCAAAGAACATTAAAAAGGACTGAAAACCAGGGAAGGGGGAGGTCTCTCTTTAGCCAAATTGATTTGCCTCTTCTTTCTTTCACCTTGTGAACAGACACCAAAGAGAGATGATTGACTCATCCATCCCATCACCAGCCTCAACGGGAAGCCTTATGGATTTTTCTTTGCAGGTCTCCAGTGGGGCCTGCTTATTACGGCTCAGTTTGGGCTGGGAAATCATGTGCAGAAGCTTACTGAGAGGCTAGTATTTGAATAATGCCCTTAGGTAGCAAGGGGAGACTGTCTGTCCCACATGCGGTACCTGGAGAGAACACTCTCCTCCCTTGAAAGTGGTCAGGAATGGCACCCTAAAATGGGAAAACCAAACTCCTCTTGGCCATTGTTACCCAGGTCTAAATGAGAACACATGACCCAGTGACTAACTGTGCATTTACTAAATATAAGCTTCCATCATTTCAAAGGGGGAAAGATAAGGCAGGGAAGCCAAGTCTCTCATAATGAATGCAGCCTATAGCTTTTAAACAGGGCTAACATATGGGCCACTAATGGGAATGGGAATGCAAATTAGAGATTTTTGATTGCTTGAAATAAAGTCAGCAGAATCGGAGCCTCAAAAAGCAAATGGTGCAGCTTTAACTACCTGAGTGCCACTGCCAAAACAAGGTCTCCCAGTGGAGTCCCAGAAAACCAGGGGATGAGCGAGGATTTTGATAGAGATCTATTGAGGTCATGGAAAGGAAGACACAGATTCCTTTCCTCAATTTCCTTTTCCAGTGATTGGTGAGTTATTTAGTTTGCTTTCCATTTACAGGGCTATAGATTTAGAGGGAGAAAGCTCCTTAGAGGTCATTGCCTCAAAGAAAAGCTAACCTTTATCTAGCATTTAAGATTGGCAGCTTGCTTTCTCTATATTATCCCATCCCATCTTCACAACAACTCCATGTGGCTAACATTACCCTCATTTTCCACATGAGGAATACAAGGCTTAAGGTAGTCAAATTTTTCTCTCTCTCAAATCAGTCTTCTACCCAGCTGTCAAAGGGATTGTTCTAAAGCAAAAATCTGACTGTGTCATTTCTCTACCCAATAAATTTCAGCCCACTATGCCACGCACAGACAGGCATTTCAATGTGCTTGTTGAATGAATGAAAGCACTGAGTAAAAAATGCAGAGAATAGGCTTTTGTCATCTTCACGTTCCTTTCGTGAGAGAAGCTGAGCCAAGATTTTAACCTTGTCTTCTGATTTCAAGTTCAATGGCCTTTCCCCACTCCTTCCTTTTTATCTTTCCATTCAAACAAAATAAAAGGAGAGCTGGTTTACCTTGAGTTGACAAGAGATATGCTAATCGAAAGGAATCTCAAGAGAAGCGTTTTATTCATTCTTATTTTTCATATGGAAAGGCAGGATGAGAGTCAAGAAGACTTGAGTTCAAATACCACCTCCACCACAGGTTGTGTTCTTGGCGAAATCAAATCTGTTTGACCCCAGGTGGCTGGCTGAGTTTGGAAGAGGAGTGGTGATTGGCAGTAGTGGAAGGAGTTTCCAAAATGGGAGTCCTATACATTGAATGAAATCCCAGCTCCAGAACACGATAAAAAGACATTGAATGAAATCCCGGCTCTAGAACACGATAAAAAGACATCATGGATGAAGCAACCAAGACTCTGAGAGGCTAATTACCTTGTTAAAGATGACATCCTTAGCAAGAGATGAAGGTAGGATTTTAAGTCCCACAGAAAGGGCATGGTTCTATAGACAAAAGATACCTTAGGTTCAAACTCTACTCCTGCCTCCTAATATGCTTTAATTTTTTTTTTTGACAAAACATATGCATGGGTAATTTTTCAACAATGACCCTTGCAAAAACTTCTGTTCCAACTTTTCCCCTCCTTCCTCTCCCCTAGATGGCAGGTAGTCCAATATATTAAATATGTTAAAGTATATGTTAAATACAATATATGTATACATATTTATACAGTTATCTTGTTGCACAAGAAAAACCAGATTTAGAAAGAAGGTTAAAAATAACCTAGGGAGAAAAACAAAAATGCAAGCAAACGACAACAGAAAGAGTTAGGCGGTAATTTTGGATAGATCGTTTTACATCTCTAGGACTCAGTTTCTTCACCTGCAAAAAAGGGAATGGATTAAATGGTCTTTAAAGTCCTTTCCGGTTTTAAATATACAATTCAATTATCTTTGGTATAGGTTGAATTATTGGGGAGGCTCAAATACCTAATTTGAAAAGATTCTTTCCTTTTTAACTTTTAAAATTCAATCCATTCTAACCACATGTCTTACATGGCTGCTAAATATAAAACTATGCTAAATGCTAGCAGTGCAATGGCACAAATGATAAACTATGAGTTCATATCCTTTGTCTGCAATAATTGAAGATTCCAAGTTGGCTCTTTCTATCTTCATCAATATTGTCAGGATATTGATTAATCCCATTTGGTTCTTAACCTTTCCTCCTTTCATAGGCATTTATTAGTACAGTTATTCAACAATTCTCCACTTCATATCCAGTCCATCATAAAAGTACCACTCCATTTAGCAACTGACAAAATAGTTCAGTAAATTATTTGAAATCCTACCTCACCATTAGATCTCTGGAGGGTTTCTGCCATTCTTACTTCAACAAGGGGGGAAATATCTACTAGATCCAAGGACAGACAATATAAGTGTTGCCAATAAATTTCCTACATGATTCCACTACTTTCTGAATTTGAGTGGTCAGTTATAACATGGAATAGCTACTTCATTACCCATGTTCCCCAGTTTAATATAACATAGTACACAGATGCTCCCTACAAATTGCAACTGAAAAATAACTTCAATAGATCTCCCCTTTCTTAGCAAAGATAATCCATCTGACATAAATATCAACTACATGGTTCAGTGTATAAAAGTCTGGGACTGGAGTCAGGAAGATTTGAGTTTAGCCAGTACAGTTACAGGTACTAGCTATGTAATCCTGGGCAAGCCACAAACTATTTGCCTTTATTTCATCAGCTCTAAAATGAGGGTAAAAATGCACCTACCTCATTCAGTTTTTGTGAAGATCAAGTAAGATAATATTTATAAAGTATTTGTCATTATATCTACATATAGTAGATGCTTAATAAATGTTACCTTCCTTCCTTCATCTCTTCCTCTTTGCTTCTTTCTCCCTCCTTCCCTCCTTCTTTCTCTCCCTTCCTGTTTCCATCCCTCCCTCTCCCTCTCTTCCTTCTTCCCTCTCTTCCCCCTTCTTTCCTTCCTTCCTTCCTTCTTTCCTTCCTTCCTTCTTTCCTCCTTTCATTTCTTTCTCCATCCCTCCCTTTTTCCTTTCTTCTTCTGTCCCTCCCTCTCTTCCTCCATCCATTCCTTTTTTCTTTCCTTTCTTTCTTTCTCTCTCCTTCTCTCTCTCCCTCTCTCTCTCCCTTCCTTCTTTCCTTTTTCCTCCTTTCCTTTCTCCCTCCCTCCTTTTTTCCCTTCCTCCCTCCATCCCTTTTTCCTTTCTCCTTCTGTCCCTCCCTCTCTTCCTCCATCCATTCCTTTTTTCCTTCCTTTCTTTCTTTTTCTCTCCTTCCCTCCTTATCTCTCTCCCTCCCTCCCCCTTCCTTCCTTCATATATTCTTTGCTTCCTTTCTACCTTCCTTTTATTCTTCCTTCCTTTGTTCCTTTGTACATTATTCTTCTTATTAATAAAAGTCTTCACAATTTGAGCAGATGCTGGGAAATTGGTTAAAGCTCTGTCTTTATATTCCATTACCTATAGAGATGGCAGAGTTGGGTATGGGGCTGGTTCTTTGATATTCCTCATTCATTCCTGTCTTCATAGAACTGCACTGAGGTATTGTTTTGGCCTCCTGAATAAATTATTTAATATCATAGTTTTCTTATGTGAAAAATAAGAATTGAGGGATAGAGTATGGTTTCATTAATCTAGGCAACTCTGCAATGAGGAGACTTCTTCAATCAGTTCTGGTTGACACCTTCTCTGTAACTTGTCACAGGGAATTGCCCAGAGCACATGAATGACTTACCTAGGGTCCCACAGCCAACTGGTTTTTCTGGCTGCATGGATAGCTTTCTATCCCCCATAATCCATCACATCTCTATGAATAAACCAGGAATAATAATACTCCTTGTCCTGCTTCCTGGCTTCCTTCCAGTCTGTACTCAAGCCTGATAACCTACAGTCTCAGTCTCTCAGTCTCTCCCTCCCTCCTTCCCCACATTCACATAAAAGACAGACTAGACTTGTTCTCCTTGTCTCCAGAGGAAGAATGAGAAACGAGGGCTGAAATTACAGAAGCAAATTTCAGTTCATTACAAGGAAAAGCTTACTCATTACATGAGGTTTTCAAAGGGGAAATGCACTGTTTCAGGAATTAATGGCCTTTCTCTCCCTCAAGGTCTTCAATGAATGCTAGCTGACATTTGTTGAGGTTGTGGTTGAAGGGCTAGCCCTCTGAGCATATCAAGTACAACCTCTGCTTTTACAGATGGGGACACTGAGGCAAAAGGAGATGAAATGACTCAGCTAGGCTCATGTAGCTGAGATAAGGTCTCTTATGACTTGAAGTCTGGTATTCTACTCACCATTCTACCTGTTTCCTCTGTTCAGGTAGGGATTGAACTAGTAAGCCCGTGAAGCTCTTTACAATTCTGAGATTCCATGACTCTTTTGCAATGGCTATTTTGAACATGTGCAGTGTATTCTGGCTGATGCAATATGGTGTATGTTCTTTGGAGAATACACCGAGATTTTGTGAGCGAGTAGCAAAGAGAATTGGATGTGCATAAAAAGACATTCATTCCCTGGCCTCCAGGGTGGGCCCTCTCCCTCGTGGAGGGGCCATTAAGCTGCTCAGTATATTGCTTCTTGCTTTGCCTATGACTGGGATTGGGGGTTTCCTGTTCCTGCTCATATCTTCTTGCCATTGGTACAAGGCCCTTGGAGGCTTTGAAAAGTCAGAGCATAGATGTCCAGTAACTCAGGTCTACGCCAGAGTGTAATAATACCGATGCTGATAAAGAATGGCTTGCTTGACCCAGTGCCCCAGTGGATTGATGGCAGTTAGGATTCCTTGTCCTACAACAGGGAGTGACTCTCCTACAAAAACAAACAAACAAACAAACAAACACCCCCCCCAAAAACAAAACAAAACAAAAAACTAGAGATCATTACCTAGACTGGAACTTCACAGGTGCTGTAACAGACATGGAGAATGTAGGAGGTTGAGTAGAGAAGAACACACTGAAAATGAAATGCTTGGAAAACATTTGGAAAGGGCTCAGAATGAGACAATCCTCATACCGTACACATGGGCAAGTATTAGAGTCACGATATGGGATAAAATGATCTGTGCTCTGGGAGATTTTGGCCAAGTCACTTTGTTCTCTGAAGCTCAGGATTTGCTTTTGGCAAACAGGGGGATGGCCCAGGTGACCTCCAAGGTTCCTTCTGGCTCTAGCGATAGATTCTATGATATAAATTGGGCAAGAAAAAATAGCTATGTGAAACTAAGAAGTGGAGATGAGGGAGCCTTCTTTCCTGAAGCTTTATTTTGATTGGGATGTACTCAGACTTGCCACTTATTTTGTTTATTTTTGTCTTTGGATCAGGAGATGGGCTGCCTGCTGACCCATAGCTGCTTGGAAATCCACAGAACAGGCCTGTCAGAAAACATCCGTGTCAGCAGCTAGCAGCTGTCCATTCGGTAAAGACAGAAAATAATGGGGAGGGGGAGGAAAACACCCCAGTAAAAGAAAAACTCAAGCAGAGAGTCATAACCTAGGGTGATTACACATTAGGCTGATGACGTGGGAAGGGATCCCAATATAGGAGAAGTGGAGGGTTCTAAATGGGTCAGAATGAACACAACTCTGATGTTTCATCTCTTGAATTTTAATGGAGCTGAACAAAAAAATGACATCTTGTATTGTTAGAAGAGTGGTGGCTTTCAACTAATGAAGTTTAATTTTTGGTGTATGCACAAAAATGTTATTCTAGAAAATTGACATTTTTAAAGTGAAGTGTTCACTTAGATGAGAAGGTATGTGAGCACCTGTGTGTATTTGTGGGACAGTGAGAAGTAGACAGACAGATAGACAGGGAGAAAAGAAGGGGGGTGGGGAGAGAAAATTAAGCTCCTGGTCATTGGCCACTAGACTTGAAATCCATCTTATGTGCAGATGACTGCAAAATTTCTGGCTCCAACCTTGACCTCTCCCTAGCCCCCGTTTCTAAGTGGCTCTAATGCTTCATCATCTGATTGACTCAGAGGTACCTCCAATTCAAAGTTTCCCAAATCTGCCCCTCCCCTTTCTGACTTCCCTACTTCTGTAAATACTTACTCTTTTGTTTACATGTACAACTTTTATCTTGGAGCCCCCCCCCCCCATCCTAACTTCCTACGTTGAATTAAAGCTCAGAACTTCCTCCTATGGCCCCAAATGCCCAACTCCATTCTCTTTCCTTGTCCTTTACCATCACAGTAATCTAGGGCCTCTCACTCATGAAGGAGTTTGAATTTGGACCCAGAACTGGCAGCTGCAACACCCTGAACCTGGTGTCGAGAAGACCCAAGTTTAAATTTGGTCTCACTTATCAGCTGTGTGACACTCTTCAATTTCCTTAACCTCTGTCTGCTTTGATTTCCTCATCTATAAAATTGCGATAAACAATGGCTTTCCAAGGTGGTGGGAGGAGAAAATGAAGAGATTTATTAAGTGTTTTTCAAACCTTACAAACAAAATAGAAATGTTGATTATTATTTTTGTTGTTGTTATACTTTAGGAGAAGAGAGATATAGAGAATTCTTCTAAGCTCCAGTCATGCATCAGTAGCATCCAATTTGACTTTTCCAACCCAACGTTCTACCATTACCTCTAACTCAACATTTTCCAAACTGACCTCACTATCTGCCCTCTCCAAATCTGACTCTGCTTTGAAATTCCCCATTTGTCACTAGCAGCCTTTCAGTTATTCTGGTTCCCAAGCAGAGAGCCATCCTCATCTCCCAACTCTCTCACATCCCATGTATCTTGATCAATTTCCAAATCTTATCAATCCTACTCCCATGATGCTTCCATCATTCCCCACCTTCCCCTCCCATGCTTTTCACTTTACATCTGCCTTCTTTACCACTAACTTGGACTTTGGGAATAGCCTTCTATTGCCTTCAGTTTTCCCTGATCCTATTCATTATCCAAGTGGTTCCCAAAGTCATTATCCTAGAAGCACAGGATACACTTGGTCCCGTCCCTGCTCAAGGAACTCCAGTGATTCTAGTAATCAAATATTGGCAGTTAAAGCTTTTCCCAGCCTGGTTCCAATGGACTTTGCCAGCCATACTAGAAGACATTCCCCTTCATACACTTGATAGTTAAGCTGAGCAGACCTATTTGGTTTTTATTTACCATGACATGTCATTTCCTGTCTCTGTGTCTCATGCCTAAAAGGCTCTCCCCTTCATACAATCAGAGAGCTCTGAAAATCTATGACAAATAAGGGAAGATATATAGGCTAATATTCCTCAATTTTCAAAAAGAGAAGAAGATAGGTTGACAAATTTCATATTAAATCTGGCAAAATTCTATAATGTTTTATTAAAGGGATGGTCCGTGAGCATTTAGAAGAGGAAACTGCAATCACTCTTGACTGCACTCTCTCTGGATTGCCACACACCTTCTCACCATTCAGGGAAATCTCCATTCTGGAACCTTTGTTTCTTCTAAATGACTTTTTCCCCAAGATCTTATTTTAAGAAGGACCTCAGGTATGCTTCCTTTCACTCTCATTTCAATTCTTTCCTTCTGATTCTTTCTCCCCTTTGGGTTCCTTTCCTTCCTTTCTAGCTCCCCTATATCTGTTATTTTCCCATCAGAATATAAGCTCCATGTATTTATATCTCTCTCACCTAACACAGAGCCTGGTAAACAGTAGGTACTTAATAAATGTCTAGCTTGATTCCAATAGGATTTTATTCGTTCCTAGGGCTAAGCTAATAAATTAACCTATTTCAGATAATAATGTAACCTGAGTTCCAGATCTTGACCTCTGGCATAACAGATTGAGCTTCATTTTAGTAGTCTCTCTCTAATGACTTCAGGGGTTCATCCTCATTTGGGGCCCCCTGTGGTAATACCAGAATATGGCTTGTTTCTCTTTCAGGGCTCCTGATTTTTCTGTTAGTATCCAGACTAACAAAATATTCAACAGAGTACAAGTTCATTAAAATGGCATGAGACTCCCAAAAGACTGACTCCTGAGCCCTCCGTAAAGCAAGAGAGAAGCGTCTTCTGGTTTCCTGCTTCTATCTTTGGAGGCTCAGTTCTCCATCTCATCTTTCACACTCTAAGACTCCTGTAGCAAAGTCTTAGTATTGTGAACAGAATTGTGGGTCCAGAGCATGGTGTTGCTTTGCTCTCAGGTGTCATTTCATATAGGTGGTTGTCTAATGCTCTCCAGCTACATATATGGTTAGACCGGATGAGATGCTCCGAGACCAGGCTGAGAAAAACATGGCCAGAGAAGAAAAGAATCCCAATATTCAAGTTGCCTGATTCCAGCACTTATATAATAATGATGATAAATGGCAATAACAATTAGTAGCAATTATGTAGTATTTTAAGGTTTACAAAAGTGCTTTATATTCATTACCTCTTTTTTTCATCCTCACAACAAACCTGGAAGCTAGCTGCTCTATTGTTCCCATCTTACAGATGGGAAAACAAGTCTAGAGGTTAAGTAGATTACAGAGTGAGTGAGTGTCTGAGTCAGGACTTAAATTGCAGTTTTCCAGACTTTAGATCCAGATCTCTAACCACCATTATTCAGCTGCCCAGAATATTGCCCGACACAATAAGCATTTCATAAGTGTTTGTTGGATTTAAACTGAGTTCAGAAAGATTTGTCCTTTAAGCCAGGAACCTGAGTTTCAGAAAATTCCACACATTTATTATGAAAATACCTCAAGTGACATGTCTGAGTAAAATGTGAGCCATCCTGGGATTCAATTCACTTCAGTTTGTAAAGCACCTACTATGTGCCAAGTACCGTGAATCTTGGCTTAATGTCAGCAGCTGAGGAAGTGGGGATGACTTGGTTGGGTTCAGAATGAACCTGAGCAATGTGGGTAATGTTTAGAGATGAGCTGAACATAGTATAGCACAAAGCCTGCTGGATTTCGAGGTAGAGGACCAAGGTTCAAATCTCAGTGCTCTTATTTATTAGCTTCAGGACCTTGAAAATAAAAATCCGATCTTCTGTTTTCTTCTCTGTAAAATTAGGAGGCTGAATTCTCAGAGGAGAAAAGCACTACCAGTTGACAGTGGAGAGAGTGCTGGGTCTGTAGTCAGGAAGATGCATCTTCATGAATTCAAATATGGCCTCAGACAATGATTTAAGGTAAGTAATTTAACCTGTTTGCCTCAGTTTGTTCACTTGTAAAGTGAAATGGAGAAGGAGATGGTAAACTATTCTAGTGTCTTTGCCAAGAAAACCTCAAATAGAATCAGGAAGAGTTGGACATGACTGAACGGTAGCAAAAGTTAGAGTCTTTGGGGTGTCTTGCTGCTCTAAAATCTATGATGCTATTGAATATGTCTCCCTTATTCCTGCTTCTTGGAGCCTTTAGTTTTCTTCAAGGGCAACTCAAGGTTCACTTCCTACTTTCCTGATTCCCAAGGATCACTACTATGTTCCTGCTCCAAAATTTCTTTGCATTTATTGTGTACATCTTCTAGTCTCCCCTCCCCCAAAGAAGATCATTGAAACCATTATTACTTGGCTTGGGTCTCTTTGTTCCCTACCACACAGTAGGTTTGTTAAAAATTGAATAACTGCTTATTGAATTGAATTTAGGAGAGAGAGAGAGAATATAGAAGAAATAATACTGGATTTTAATCCAAGGAACTGGATTCTAGTCCTAGCTCTGACACTTACTAATTATATAACCCTAAGCAAGTCAGTTAACTTAACTGTACCTCAGTTTCCTCAACTTTAAGATGAGAATAATTATAATAAAAATAACATCTACCATAGAGTTATAGAGGATCAAATGAGTTAACATGTCAAGTACTTTGCAAACCTTAAATCATGTAAATGCTACTGTTACTGTTGTTGTTAAATTACATCATAGATTTATAACTTTAGACTTTTGAGTCTGATCTCATTTTACTGATACTCTTGAGCAACTAAGATGAGATTTGAACTCAGTTCTTCCTAAGCTCTGTTTACCATGCCATTTGTCCTTCCTGGGCCTCAGTTTCCATACCTGGTCTGAGTTCCCTTGTAGCTATGACTCTGTGGTCTCTAAGACCCCCTCGTAGCTGCAGATCTGGGATTCTAAATCGATGATCTTATGAATTGTCTATTTTGGGAACAATACAACAGCTCATTGGAGGAGGAAATAGAGGGCTTCTGGAGGTCTCTTCCTGCTGGGTGATTCTCTGTCTTGGAGAAAAGGGAGGGAGAAAGACTTATCTCATTTTGTACATTGACATTTATTGAGTGACTGCTGTGTACAGCATGCTCTCTTTTTACCAATGGAGTCAGGAGGAGACATTGGCCTCTGATGGGCTGGAGACCTCCCTTCAGTGACAAATAAAGGCAGGATGCTCCTTCTCCTGTGTGGGGTTTGGGAGGGGAGGCAGAGTTGTGTGTTTTTAATGGCGTTACAATAATTTATCATCTTCCCTTCAGCAGCGCTAGTCTGGCTGGTAGCTCTAAAAGCCCCTACAGTCGACAAGAGAGCAGTCAACAGAATTATTTTCAAGAGCAGATGGGATGTACCTTCAAAGAGCAGGATTGTCCCACTGAAACTGGGACATCTGGCAACCCTAAAAAAGCCCAAACTAGACGGAATAAAAATTATGAGATGGAGGAATGGAAAAATATGTCTTTGCATTGATTAGCAGGGTAGGCCATTAATCCCATCACCTCCCTTTTCAGCGGTTTGTGGTGTAAAACCAGAAGGAAGGGCAGGCTCTCCCTGCAAAGAGGCCTGGATGGGAATTCCAGAAAAGGAATTTGGAAATTCCAAGGAATGCATCCCCTTCTCCTGATCAGACTCATTCAGGGAGTTATAAAAGCCAGGAATAAACCTCCTTGATACAGCGCTTGGCTGATTAGCAGGCTCAATAATAGCAAGAAGGGGAGTTGAGTGACTGGAATCCCGCCAACTTCCCCATTTTTTCTTCAGGAAATTGTAGCAACAAATAATTTCTGCCCTCTGAGGCTTCTCACCTGAGCAGGCAGTGTGGTACAATGGACTCCCTTGCCTCTTTGTAGCTTCTCTCCTCTGCTCTTTCTTTTGTTCTCTGGGAGCAGTCTTTACAATCTCATCCCTCAGAGGCTAGAAAACATCCCTGGACAACACACACATTTAGCCAGTGAAGAACAGTGGGAGGCTCTCCTGGGCTTGAGATCAGGAAAGATTAGTTTTCAAATCCCCCTTGGGGATCTTGTTGGCTGTGTGACCCTGGGTGAGTTATTTAACCCCCCACACTCAGCATTCACATCTCTAAAATGGGTGGAATACCTACTGCCTGAATGAGGGTCAAACAACACTTCCCAAACTTAAAGCATCAGGAAATGCCAGCATTTTTAATGTGGGACTATTTTCTATTTTTTTTTTAATGGGCTATCCATGTCTGAAATTGAGTAACAGAAAAGAACGACAGCATCAATAACAGTGCCATAATGACACCATAATGACTATGCCAAACTGGGAGTCAGGAAGATCTGAGTTCAAATCCTATCACAGAAACTTACTAGCTGTGTGAACCTTGACAAACTGCTTAAACTCTCTGTTCCTGTTTCTTCATCTGTAAAATGGGGACAACACTAGCAGTTACATACAGAGTGGTTGCACACCATACTTTGTAAATTGTCAAGTGCTCCAGAAATACCATGATGATAACTGACATTATATCTACCCTTCATATCACACTGACTCAGGATAGAAAGGAAAAGAATCAAAATAATTTTTAAGCCAAACTTTTAATGGTACATTAAAATGCTGAGGACTGACAATGACAATAACTGAGATTAGACGGTATCAGAAGATGTGCAGAGCATTTTACTGATTAGAACGTATCAGATCTGCACAGAAAACCGGGTGATGTAGGCATTGCAGGCATTTTGCTCTCCATTTTACAGATTGGCAAATCAAGGCGCTGTGAGATGAATGACTCATCCATGAGCGCAGGGCTAATAAATGTCAGAGATGAGATTTGAATTCAGGCCTTCCTGAAGCCGTCATCATTCCATCCCCTGTTCCACAGCGTGCTTCATTCTCTCTTACTAATACTGCCATCTACCAACTGACACTTAGTATCCCCAAAGGGAAGCCAGCAGCTTCCATTTACTTTGACTTTGACACCGTATTCCCTTAATCCTTTCATACTTTCTTCAAACACTCATTGTCTTTATGTTTTATTTTTTCTCATTCCCTTTCAAAATTTAGTCAACAAAAGATTTGATAATAGTTAATTAATATTGAATATTAATTAATTAGAGATTGTGTATGTTCTGGATATTACACTCGGCTTAGAACGCAGGATTTTAAACCTGCTTCAAACATTTACTAGCCGACAAGTGACTTAACATCTTCTAGCCTTATTTTTCTCTTCTGTAAAATAAGGAAATTGCTTCCTTGATCCCTAAGATCCTTTCTGTTAGAAATATATAATTCCGTTAGAAATATATAATTCAGTATAGAAATATATATTAAAACAATTAATATAAATAATCTATATAATTAATATGAATAATATTAACTCCCATTTTTATAGTACTTTAAATTTTGCAGAGTACTTTCCTTGTAATATGATTGTGAATTAGAGTAAATAAAATTAGGGCCAGTAAGTAACAGTAACTAAAAGGAGACTTGTTGAGAGGAGAAGGGAAGGATGACCTCTGTGGAATCCACTAAGGGGAAAGCATAACTATCTCTGTCTTCCTATCTTTATGTAGAAAGATAGATAGATAAACACATACATACATATATGGATGGCTACAGATCTATACACATATATAGACAGATACAGATATATACATAGAGAGAAATACATACACATCTATAATCTATACATATAGAGAGAAATATACACATATATGTATAGAGATGCACACATATAAATATACATAGAGATATACACACATTATATATACATATATATAGACACATATATAGATAGCAATATATACACATGTATAGTAGATAAAGATATACACATATACATATATGGATAGAGATATATATATACATATATATACATATAGAGATATAGACAGATATATATAGCAATACATACACATATATAAGTAGAGATATACACACATATATACATATATGGATAGATATAAATATATATGCATATCCATATATATAAATAGAGATATATACACATATATATGTAATAGAAATATATATACATATATATAGATAGACACATATACATTTATAGATAGATATATACATATGTAGATAGACATATATACATATAGATACAGGTCTATATAGATAGAGAATGATAACTAGAGATATATACACATATGTAGATAAATATTGACATTAATATCTATTTCATATAAATTCTGCTGGTTCTTCCGATATGGAAATACAATTATATCAAAGAAATAGAATACAAACTGAACCTATAAATTTGCAAAGGTGAAAGGTTTGCCCCCCCCCCAGCAATTCAGTATTTTTTCTGCAACTTCTGCAATCTTAGAGATTTACCTGGATCATTAAGTGACTTGCCCAGAGTCACACAGCCAGGATATATCAGAGGTAGGATATAAATCCAGGCTTTCCTCCCTATCCCCTATGCAATACTGCCTTTTCTAGTCTCTTTTGTGAGTTAAATGTCTCCACTTCTAGTTCCAGTTCTAGGATACATGACTGTCAAGTCTTTATTTAAGATTGTCCAGTGGGGAGAACCTGCTCCTTTCCAAGGTAGCCTTTTGGGAACAGCTGTAATTGTCAGGAAATTTGTCTAACATCAGGGCCAAGAAAAGGAAGACAAGAGATTAAGTGATTTTAACCATTTTACCTGGGAATGTAGAAATATTCCCTGTGGGGCATCTTCCACGAGAGACAAGGTGATGCAATGGAAGCACCTGCCTTTTTGCTGCTCTTATTCTCTGCTTTGAGTTTTCTCCCTTAGGGCCAATCTGAACAAGTCTGATTTCTGAAATAAAGTTAGAGAACACAGATTCGAATCCTCTCCTTTAATGGATAATGATGAATCAGACTATTGTAGCCAGTAGTTCCCTACTTGGTTAAAACAGAGCAGAGTAGGGTAGAGCCAGATATTCAGGGCTAGTGCTGACTCTGACTTTAACTCTAAATGTACTTTTTTTGCTCATTTTAGCTTGATATCAGCATGTACTGATAGTTTGTCTAATAATGCATTCATGGTATAAAGCCTACATTGCCATAGTGTGTGTGCTCTTTGTCATAAATTACTACAATATACTTGCTAGTATTTTATTTTAAAATTTTGCATTGATATTCATATAAATATCAAATAAACCAAGAAATTGGTTTATATTTTACTTTCTCTGTTTTTGCCCTCCCTGGTTTAGGTATTAGCACTATATTTGTGTTAGAAAAGGAATTTGGTAGAACTCATTCTTTACCTTTTTCATATTAATTTTTCTTCAAATGTTTGAGTTCATTTATAAATCTATCTGGATTGAGCAATTTTTTTTTCTTAGACAACTACATTGATGGTTTTTTCAATTTCTTTTTCTAAAATAGGGTTATTTAAATATTCTATTTTCTCTTTTGTTAATCTGAGAATTTTATATTTTGGCAAATATTCATCTGTTACACTTAGATGGTCATTTTTAGTAGTATATAATTAGGTAAAATGACTCCTAACAATTGCTTCAATTTTAGCTTCATTGGAGGTATATTCATCCTTTTCATTTCTGATACTAGTAATTTGGTTCTCTTCTTTCTTTTTTAATCAGATCAATCAATGATTTATCTATTTAGGTTTTTTTCATAAGCACTTATAACTTTATTTATTAGGTTACTTTTTACTTTCAATTTAATTAATTTTCCCTCCGATTTTCAGCATTTCAATTTTGTTAATTTAGTTGGGAGTTTTTGATTTTTTTAATTGCATACTCAATTCATTGATCTGCTCTTTCTCTCTTTTACTGATGTATGTCTTTAGAGATATAAACTTTCCCCCTAAGTATTGCTTTGGCACAAAGTTTTGGAATATTGTTCCATTGTTGTTTTTCTTTTTAAGGTGATTTAAAAATGAAATTATGTTTGTTTATATGACTTATTCTTTGGTTAAAATTAATTTTAACTTTTAAATAAAGTTAAATAAAATTAAAAGTTAAAATAAAGTTTAAATTAATTTTAAAATTAAAATAATTAAATTAAAAATTAAAATAAATTAATAAAAATTAAATTAAATTAATTTTAATGCATTATGCTCTGAAAAGGCTGCATTTACTATTTCTCCTCTTCTGAATTTGCTTGTGAGATTTTTATGCCTTAACGCATGGTTAGTTTTTGTGAAGGTGTCATATATAACTAAGAAAAAAGTATACTCTTTTCTATTCCCATTCAATTTTCTTTAGAAGTTTATGATATCTTACTTTTTTTTAAGATTCTGTCTGCCTTCTTGACTTCTTTTTTATTTATTTTATGTTTAAATTTATTTCTGATAGGGAAAGATAGAATTCTCCTACAAGTATAGTTTTACTGTCTATTTTCTCCTATAATTCATTTAACATTTCCTTCCAGAATCTGGATTCTATGTCATTTGGTGCACATGTACTTAGTATTGCTATTACTACATTGTCTATGTTTTCTTTTATTACTGTATTAGTTTCCTTGCTTAGCTCTTTTAATTAAGTTTATTTTGCTTTTGCTTTGTTTGAAATCATAGTTGATACCCCTTGTCTTTCTTACATTCAGCTGATAAATAATAGATCTTGCTTCAACCCTTTATTTTAACTGCATCTTTCTATTTCAAGTTATTTCTTGTAGATTTATTATTAAATGCTGGCTTCAATTCTTTCTACTCTCCACTTCTCTTTTATAGATGATTTCATTCAATTTACATTCATTTATGGTTAATAATTGTACATTTTCCTCTATACTGTTTTTTTTTCTGTTTATCCTTCTCCCTTTCTTTTTATCCTGTCCTTTCCCTCAAGTCTGTTTTGCTTCTGAGTACTGACTTTGTTTTTTTGTCCTTTCTTTTATCAGCTCCCCTCCTTTTCTTTTATTGCCTTTCCCTCCTATTTCCCAACTGGGTAAGATAGATCTCTATCACCAATTGAACACACACACATGTGTATATATGTATATGTGTCTATATATGCAAACATATGTATGTGTACATATGTATGTATGTATGTATTTTCCTTTTTTTAAGCAATGTAAATATGTGAAATTCAAGTGTTCCCCTTACAGTGTAAATGATCCTCCTTGAATGCCTTTTTTAGGGGACATAGTTTTCCCTCTCTCCATTTCACCCTTTTGTAGTGCAACTCTCTTTCTCACTTATCTGTTTTTTTGTTTGTTTGTTTGTTTGTTTTTATTAATCATCCTGATAAAATCAACTCATTCCTGCACTCTTATTCTATGGAGAACCCTCTAACTATCCTAATAGTGATAAGGTTCTTAGAAGATGCATATCTCATCTTCCCATAAAGAAAAGTAAAAGTTTCATCTTACTGAGTCCTTTATGATTTCTCTTTCATGTTTACTTTTTAAAAAATTTTTTCTCTTCTGTCATATTTAAAAGTGAAATTTTCTGTTCAACTTAGATATTTTCATCAAAAAATGCTTGAAAGTCTTGAATTTCATTACATATCCCTTTTCCCTTGAAGGATGATACTCAGTTTTGTGAGTAGATTGTGTCACCCCATTTCTTTTGCCCTCTAGATTATGATATTCCAAGCCCTCTACTCCTTAATGTGGTTACTGCTTAATCTTTTGTTATTGCAACTGTGGATCTCTGATATTTGAATTGTTTCTTTCTGACGGCTTGAAGTATTTTTCTTTGATATGGGAACTATGAAATTTAGCTTTAATATGTTTGGTAGTTTTCATTTTGATGTCTTTCATGTGGCATTATTTTAAAGTTGTTTGGAAGGGAATGTTGGGAGAGCTCAGCTGAACACTTTATTCCACCATCTTGGCTCCCACCCCAGAAGTGCAAAATAGCTTTGTTTGCCTGTAATTTCCTTTCAAGAAGTCAATTTGAAGTCATGAAGAATTCACCAATGTCTTAATTGTCCATTGATCATTCTACTTGCTAATTTTAAAGTGTGATTTTATCATCCTTATAAGCCCCACATTCAATGGCAATGGTGGAATTCTGCCACAACAACATTTGGATCGCACTGTCTAAAAGGTTTGTGTTTCATTAAATTATTTTTTTGAACAAAGAAAAAAGGGTCTGGTCCTTTTTTCCTTCCTTTGTTGACAAACCAAGAAAGATAAAATCCCTATTATAAATGTGGGTAGTCAAGAAAGAGATGATAAGGGGAAAATAATAAGCATATATTAAGGTCCTACTATGTAACAAACATTGTGCAAATATTATTTTATTTGATCAAGCAAAGCACATTCCTACATTGGCCATATCCAAAGAAAAACAAAAGTATCCATCTGAATTCTACATCCATTACCTCTCTATCAGGAGGTGGGAAGAGTTTTTCTCTTGAGTCCTCTGGAATTATGGCTAGTTATTTTGTTGATCAAAGTTCCCAATTCTTTCAAAGTTGTTAATCTTTGCAATATTGATGTTATCATATAAATTGTTTTTCTGATTCTCTCACTTTACTCTATATCCAAATATTCTGAGATTTCTCCGAAACCATCCTCTTTGTCATTTTTTGCAGAGCAATAATATTCCATCAGAAGAAGCTGATAGTACAGTGGATAGGGCTCTGCTTCTGGAGTCAGAAAGTCCTGAATTCAGATTCAATCTCAAACATGTACTAACTGTGTTACCTTATGCAAGTCACTTAAACTCTGTTTCCTCAATTGTCAAATGGGGATAATAATAGCACCTTTGTCTCAGGATTGTCATAACAAATTGCTTATTATAAAAGCATTTTTCACAGTTCCTAGCACATAGTAGGGGCTTTATAAACATTCTCTTATTTTCTTCCTTTCCCATTATATACACCTAACATAACTTATTCAGTCATCCCAAGTGACAGGCACGCTATCAGTTTCCAGTTTCCAATTATTTGTCACTACAAAAAGCACTCCTTTAAATAATGTTGGAGCCTTTAAGATTTGAAATGGCTAATTCCTGGGAGAGCAGAGCAGTTTGGGTAGCTCCATCCATTCCACTTTGCCTTTCTTGATATCTTGGACTTTGAAAAAAGTCCCTTCCAAATGGATTTCTTCAACAAAGAGAAGATCTAATTCAGTTCCAATTGATGGACAGAATCAGCTATACCCAGAGAAGGAACACTGGGAAATGAGTGTAAACTGTTTGCATTTTTGTTTTTCTTCCCAGGTTATTTTTATCTTCTGAATCCAATTCTTCCTGTGCAACAAGAAATTCGGTTCTTCACACATATATTGTATCTAGGATATACTAACACATTTAACATGTATGGGACTGCCTGCCATCTAGGGGAGAGGGTGGAGGGAAGGAGGGAAAATTTGGAATAGAAGTGAGTGCAAGGGATAAGGCTCTAAAAAATTACCCATGCATATGTACTGTCAAAAAAGTTATAATTATAAAATTAATAAAAAATGTAAAAAGAAAAAAAGAAAAAAAAGAGAAAAAAGTTACTTCTACTCTATCTGGCTTTGGTGTTCTTACTGTTTTCAGGTTTCCTTGTCTTCCCATCTGTACCTCTCCCCTGATCCTGCCATTCATTGCTCTGAATATTTCTCTCTTTCTTCACAATTAAAAGTTGTATTTTCAAGTTAGGTTGCAGAACAGGTACCCAGGGATAATGCCTGGCTTCTCTAATGTGGGATGATGTGGGACTTCTCTAGACCAACAAAATCACAGGGATAGTCCCTATCTTCCTGCAACCTCAATATCATTTTATGACTCCAATTTCTTTTGAGTGCTTAAAAATTACCTTGATGCAGTATCTGTCCATGTGGGTTAATTCTTTTAGTATGCTTTTGCTAAACTTTTTGATCACAGAGTGCTTATTTGTCTTATTTGTAGAGAGTCATAGGGCCTAAAGGGAAAAGGACCTGAGATTTAGCTCCTTAAAGTTGACTTGGGTGTTAACTTGGGAAAGCTATTTCTCTCTAAAACTCACTTTTCTTAACTGAAAACAAAAGGCTTGGTTAGATGATTTCTGAGGTTCCTTCTAGCTGTAAAACTGATTTTGCATGGGAGTGATCATCAAAAGGAGGTTAAGAGCAGAGGAACATATTGGAAAAGAGGGAGGGCTGCTCAAAACCAAGAGATTTCTCTTATCAAATGAATGTCACCTTATCGAAGGGGTGATTTCAGTTGTGTTTTTCTGCCTAGCATCTAACTCAGTGCTTGATGGCCACATTAGGTACTTAAAAATGCTTATTAGTTGATTGGCTGAAGCAAAGAATCTATTAGAAAGAGGGCTACATCAATGTCTTATCAACCAGTACAAATCAAGACAAAACATCCCCATCAGCCAGAAATAGCTCACCACCTGTCCATCTCTTGGACGCACCAGGGCTTTGGAGGTAGAAGTAACTTTTCCCAGACCAGAAGAGATGTGCATTTAGGCTCCCTTGGAGTGCAGACACTACTGATTTATTAGGACATGCGCTAGCATGAATGAGGAAAAGGCCCAAGCTCAGGAATCTGGAACAGTCAGACCCATTGCTGCCAAGTGGCAAGAACAATTTTAGGTCTACTCAGGATCTGACTGCTGTTCCCGCCCACTGCCCGCCTTCCGCCTTCCTCCTGTCCTTGAACACACAGATGCCGCCTTCCGCTCCCTTGCTCACCAGTTTCTTGAATTTCCATGTTTCCTGGCACCAATTTTCCTCACTGCAGATTCTCACCTATGTCTGATTATTCCTTTTCATTCCCAATTCCCTAGATAAATATATCACTCTGTACCCCGTCTGACCTTTCCTGGATTTTTCCTCATTCCCTGTGGGCTCAAAAGGGGGATGAGCTCCTAATTTTTCACTATACAAATACATGTTTGTGCACACATATATTCACAAACACATCTATAATATGTGTACGCACATACATACACACTGGACCTGGTCTGAAGTAAGTGATTAACAATGCTTTTTTTTTTTTATTCAATTAAACACAATGTTGGGGCATATAAATTAGTAGCTAGATGGAAGGATGGGTGTTCCCTGAGGACAGGAATTGGTTCATTCTTTCTCTTTTCTGCCCCAGAGATCTCTTAGTGAGTCTGTGACTTTCTCAATAGGACTATTCCTATATTATGCTTTTCCCAAAAATGGGCACAAGGTGTCCATATACATGACTCTTGTTCATATCCTGTACACATTTACCAGAGGGGAGCTATCCAGGGTTCTGAAGGCCTTCCTTTTCTTCTTCCAACAAGAAGATGCCAGCAGAATTCTTGGACTGTTTACCTATTCTCCCTCACCCACACCATATGACCAGTGGTTCTCAGTCCAATATCTCTCAACAGTGATAGTGGGAGAAGGGGGTAGCAGATGCTGACAATCACAGTTTGCTTTGATAAACCATCTGTAAGCTTTAACTTGGCCGTACGGATTGCAGGCACTTGATATGTGTTTGCTGAACTGTCTTGAATTGACTACAAGGCAGACCTGAGTTTTGGTCCGAGTTTGCCATTAGCTAATGACCTTGGGCCAGGCATTTGACCTCTGTGGATTGGTGTTCTGCTCAGTAAAATGCAAGCGTTGGCCCACATAATCTCCCAGGTCCCTTCAAGCTCTATAATGCTGTAATTTTCTCTGATTAATTCCTGGCACAGCTATACCTGTGGCGGTATCTGGATGTGGCAGGACTGTTGGGCCCAATGCTCTGTTTCCACTTTGTTTCTGCCAGGTTGTCCCTGCGTATTAACTTTGTGTTCTTCCTTTGCTGAACAGGCCAGCTAGATGCAGGGACTGATCCCACAACTGACTCCACCGCTTTTATCAATCACCTAGACTCTATTTTGGCTGGAATCTAAATCATGTCATTTGGGCTGTAATGGACTCGGAGCAGTATGATCTACTGGTTAGTTCCCCAAGCTCTATTCCCAAGTAAAAGGGAAACAGTCCACATTTCTCCCAGAATTTCAAGAAACTTGGGAGAGTTCAAAGCTTAGCCATGGAAAAGTATTTTCTTCCCAAAGATTTATCAGTGCTTTTCCCAGTCTGCCTCTGGAAAAGTAGGTCCCACTCTTCCATAATGATCTTCTTAGTTTTGGGTAATTTTCATTAGAGGGTGCCCGCCATGATCAGACAAGAAGTCCAGTGAGGCTGTATGCCATGGGGTACAGAGTTCTAGGCCCATTCCAACTCTAACAATTGCTAGTGTAATTCTTCTGGGCCAAGAGTGACTCTTGAGCCCTTGCCATAAAATCTTTGGGACTTGAAGATGGAAGAAGGGTCAGAGTGAAGACAGGGTGAATAGAAAGAAAAAGAGTGGGGAAACCATTCCTGAATAATGGAGACTACGTGCTCTTCCTCTCTGGATATTTGGTCAATACTAAAAAAAACCTGGGCTGTCTGTTCCCTGTTAAAATAACAATACTAGCAGCTAGCATTTATATAGTACTTTATTATTTGCAAATCACTTTACACATGATATAACATCTGATCCTTAATCTATGAGGTAAGTGCTATTGTTGTTTCCCTTTTACGAATGAAGAAACTGAGATTTAGAGGGGGTAAGTGACTTGCCCTAAGACATATAGATAGTAACAAGGCAACTAGGTGATGCAGTGGACATAGGGCCAGACTTGGAGTCAGAAAGAGCTAAGTTCACATCTGGCCTCTGATGCTTCCTAGCTGTGTGACTTTGGACAAGAAACTTAACCCTGTTTGCCCTCAATTTCTACATGTGTAAAATGAGCTGGAGAAGGAAATGGGAAACTACTCCAATATCTTTCCCAAGAAAATCCATATGAGGTCATGAAGAGGAAGAATGACTGAAATAAACAACAACAAATTATAGTTAGGAAATATCTGAAAAAGAATTTGTACTCAGGTCTTCCTGACTCCAAGCCCAGTACTCTTTGCACTATGTCCCTTAACTGCCTCATTTCACTGTCAACTGTCCATAAAAATAAAAAATAGAGGAAGGGATATTCCCTGCCTGACCTATATTCCATATCCCACCCAAGAGAGATGGAGACCCATTTGGAAGACCCTGAGATACCTCAATCCAATGAGAGACAGCGTGAAACTGTGGGAAAAAACATAGGCTTTGGAGTCACAGTAACCCAATTTTAACCTTATTTCTGTCAATTCCAAAAAGAATAACCTTGAGAAGTCACTTAAATACTTTAGGCCTAGTTTTCTCATTTAACAAGTGACAGAGGTTAAACACAATGACCTCTACAGTCTCCTTTAACTCTCGATTCTATGATCTTATGATGCAATCCTCAGGCATTTTCATCACAAGAGCATTTGTTGGGATGGAAACAGTTTAGACCATCCTAAGGCAAACCACGGGTTTGGGTTGAATCATCTCAAATGTCCCTTCCAGCTCAAAATGCCATCCTCCTGTGAGCCCTGGATATAGCTGCAAATCGACTTTCATGAATATTATAGACAACTTTTACAAAGACTTAAAATTAAATAAAAATATGAATAACATTTCTCTTTTTCTAAAAATGAAAGAAAGGCCTGCCTTGGGTTCTAGGTCATCTTAGAATTCTACAGGACCATCTGGAACATTTCCCCTTTTTCTCTTCTACAATTTCTATATGCTATTTTCCTTTAAACTCTTTTGCACTAAGAAAAATATCCCCAGAAATCCAAGCCAAAAATCCATGTGAATCCCATCAGCAGACTCCAGAATGACAAGTGGGAGGAGAGAAATGGAAATGCTGCCGTTTCCAAAAGCATCCAATGATCCATCCTTCATCCGGAATACACTGACTCCTTAGCCCAGCTTAGCTTGTGAAGGGAGGGCTGTGGAAGCCAGGGCATGTGAGCTTTCCATCTTAGAGACAGCATGCTGGCATCTATCTGCCTTTCCATCTATTTCAATGGCTCAGGATTTGGTGACCTTTAGGATTCAGCTCAAAATCCAGATGTTCAATCTGGCTTTTAAACCACCAGGGGGTCTGTTATTGGAGGATCACAGAGGTGGAGGGAGAAATGTAAAACTCAGCAGACTGGGTTAATAAGGATGGGGGTGGGGGAGATGAAGAACATTGGGAAGGCACCCATTCTTCCTCCATTAAATGGGATGCTTTTTGCTTGTTTATATTAACTTTTAAAAAAATGATCCTCAGATGCCTAGTAGTTTCTGATCATAGAACCATAACAGAATATGGTACTTGTAGGAAGAGGTGGCTAAATATACAAATATTCAGGTACCCTTCACTTTAAGAAAGATTGTTATTGGAAACCAAAACCTTCAAAATGGATTAATTAGGAGATGATTATTTGCAATTCAAACGGATTCTTTCATTTACAAAAAGGGTTCACCACAGGGTTCTTTTAAACAGCTAACTCCCCTGGTGCAGTTAAAATATAATTAGATTTAGAGAAACTCAGTTTACACAAAACTTTTCGGAACAAAAATCTCTGTGGGAGGTTGGGAAGGGGAGGAGAGAGATTCTTGACCTCCAGAAAGGTGGACCAGTCCAAATCCTGCCTCAAATATTTACCAGGTAGGTGGCACTGGCAAAGTCATTTTATTTCCATAAGCTTCAAAAAGATTCATCTGGAAAATGGGGATAATAATATAAGCGCAGAATAGATTTTCAGAAATAAATTAGATAATAAAGAATTTTGAGTGATTGGCTGTAAGTTGGAGATGGAGAGAGCTCTGATGGAATAGAAACCATATCTATGATCATCCCATCTCCTTTCACTTTAGTCTCCTTCCCCTTGGCCTCTTGTCTTAGAGTTATTAACACTTAATCAAATCCCATTCTTGTATTACTCCCATCATCCTCCATTCCTCTTATTTCTGTTCACATGCTGCTAATGGATATAGAGGAAATCTAACAATTAAGGGGATCTCTTTCAAATTTATGTTATTTCATCGCTCTTGAGCTCTCACTATAGCAAGGCGAATATTTTACTCCTTCCTAATGAATTCTCCACCTCACTCATCACAACATCTTTTCCAGATTTCTTCTATCATCAAACTTTCCACACCACTCCTACAATGATTCCATTGAAGTCGTTGCCTCATGTTTTACCAGTTTTGGAGGCTATTCTCCTAAAACATATGACAATCCTTTGACAATCAACTCTCATGATTTCTTCCCTTATTCTAGTATCTGATTAACAAATGGTTCTTCTTCAACATGGCCAACTCTATATGTTCTTCTCATTCTCTTCCCTTATTCTCTAATAGCTTACACCTTCTTTTTCTCTTTCTTTTCCTCCCTCCTCCCTCTTTCTATCAATTGATTCCTTACCTACTACCAATATCACATCCATTTCTGCTCCATTCTTTTTTAAAAAATAAAATTTTATTGGTCTTTTTCTAACATCACCAATTTTCCCCTGCTATCCTTCCCTTACCCCTTACCAGAAAGTCATCTCATGAAAAAATCATTTTAAGGACAAAAAATATAGAAAATTAGCATAACTTATTTATCATCTATTTGTCCATCTCTATCATCTAAAATTTCTGGATGTATATATACAACATACCATACTTTTGGATCTCCCACCTCTGCAAGAGTCTGGAAAGGAAAAAAAAAACCTTTTAGATCCCTTCTTTTGATCTAGATTTGGTGTTTTTGTTTTTTGTTTTTTGTTTGTTTTTTGTTTTTTTGCAATTTTGCAACATTTGCTTTTAATTTTTTGTGATTATTATTTTCATTTATATTGTTATAGTCTTTATGTATGTATAGTTTTTTTGGTTCTTTGGTTCTGTTTACTTCACTCTGTCTCACTTTATTTCCTTTCCATACTTCTCTAATTTCATCATGTTTGTGATTTCTTACAGCACAGTCTTGTTCCATTATGTTTATGTCCCACAATTTGTTTAGCCATTCCCCAATCAATGTATATCTAGTTTGTTTCCAACTCTTTGCTACCACAAAGAATACTTTGATGTATATCGAGACTTTTTTCACATCTACTGTGAAAATGGACTAATTAATGACTTTAGGACCCACCTTGATTTGCTTGAGTTTTCTTACTATCCAGAGGAGACCAGAGTGACCTGGGAATCAGAATAAGCTGGTTGGGAGACATGCTGACAATTCCTAATCTTGATATATCATAGATTCTTGGCAATGTCTATTTGCTGAATCCAGAACTCCCTCTTCTGTGCCAGGAACCACAGAACTGACTCAGAGTGGCTCATGCCGGTCCCTAATGAACAAAGGGACCCTGGGAGACTTTCCACTCCAAATCCAGTTCCCAGTGTTTTATAATCCTTGAGAAACAACCAAGCCCAATGGACCAATGGCTGAACCTATTTAGGCTATGGTGTGATTGACACCCCCACCCACCTCATTGATTTATGATTTTTGTTTTTATAACCCCTGCTACCTACCTCCAGCTCAGTTCAATCTGCAATTCTGCATGCATGCCACCTGCTTGAGAGAAATAAAAGTATACACATAACCTAATTTTGTTTGTCTGTCTTAGATTGAACTCTGAGGTTGATATAACTTAAATTAAAAAAGAAAGAAAGACTCAGCAGATCCTCCCAGTCTGGGTATCTACGTGTGTGTGTGTGTGTGTGTGTGTGTGTATACATATGCACACACATATATATATGTTACTATATTCATATATATGCATACATACACACACATATATATATATATATGTTTCTTTTTCTTTTTTTCAGCTGAATTATTTGAAATAGCTTTGTTGCCTTGATTCCCCCCTATAATCTAGTTTCTAAAATCATCATTAAATTGAAACTGTTCTCTCCAAAGTTACCAGTGGTCCCTTAACTGACAAATTCAAGCTCTCTTCTCAATAGAGAATACAATAGACCTACAATTCTCCTTCACTTCTATGATATTGGATACTGTTGGTGTCTCTCCTTGATACTTTCTTCTGTCTGGGTTTTCACAGTATTCTTTTCTCTTTATTCTTCTACTACCTGTCAAACTCCGTATGGACAGAGTTCTTGATCAAGACTCGGGAGACATGGATTTCAATTCCTCCTTTGTTGCTTACTAACTATGAGTCTGGGCCAGTCTTGAATCTATCTAAACCTCTGTTTCCTTATCTCTAAAATGACGAGATTGGAATAGATAGCTTTTAAGTCCCTTCTACATTTATAATCTACGATTATATCCTGGCCATTCTTTCTTAATCTCCTTTTGTGGTTCATCATCTATGTTTTACTAAATGTGAATGTAACCCAGAACCCAATCATAGATTTCTCTCCTTTTTTCTCTCATCATTGAGGGACCTCATTAGCTCCCATAGGATAAATCACCACTTCTATGTAGCCACATCCCAACCTCCAGTCCTAATCTCTTTTCTAGAATTCCAGTCTTATATAACCAATTGCCTATGAAATATTTCAAACTGGATATCTTGTAGGTATCTTGAGCTTAGCATTTCCAAAGCATTTCCAAAAGTGAACTTAATCTTTTCTCTGATTGTTCTTGTTCAGTCATTTGGTCATGTCTGGCTCTTTGTGACCCTATGGACTTTCTTGATTAAGCTACTGGAGTGGTTTGTCATTTCCTTTTCCAGTGTGCCCCCATTTTACAGATGAGGAACTGAAGCAAATAAGGGTTAAAGTAACTTGCCCAGGATCACACAATTAATATGTATCTGAGGTTGGGATCTTTCTGATTCCAATCCCAATGCTTTATCCACGGCACCTCACAAAACCCATTCCTTTCCTGAATAGCCGTGTTTCTGTCAAGGTTACCATCATCTTTCTAGTTACTTAGGCCCACAGCCTTAGCTCTCTCTCACTTATCCATACATCTCACATGTCCAAACAGATCTCAGATCTTATTGCTTCTATCTCCATACATTCCCCTCTCTAGTTCATTTCATTACCATCCTTTGCTTGGACTTTTTCAATAACCTTTAATGGGTCTCCCTGCTTTCAGTCATCTCTCACTCCAACCTCCCCCAATTCAGCCACCAAAATGTCTCTCCTAAAGTACAAGTCTAATTAACCCCCTCCCCTATCACTTCAACAAACTCTAGCATCTTATATAAACTCCTCTTTTTGATATTTAAATCTTTTCATAACATAGTCCCTTCTTACCTTTTCAGTCTTCTTACACATTACTTCACTTCTTGTATTATGTGATCAAGTCATATGATTTACTTGATGTAGACTAAGCATCTGAGCTGGGATTTGAACCCAGGTTTAATTATTTCTTATTTCTCTGCTTATAAGCAATAAATGACAAAGCCAGAATTTCAAATCCTCTGGCTTCAAATCCAGCTTTCTTCCAACTCTGTGACTCTGCCTCTGCTGTATGATTGTGTATCAAGCAGGAGATCATCATTTCTTCATTGGGTCAAGTTTCAGAACTGCCCCTTTTCTAAGGATATTAATCCAAGGATCCCTAAGATCACTGGATGCCACCTGCTCTTTCATACAGCCTGTGCTAGTCTCTCCCTCCAGGTCATAGGGTTCAAAGCTCTCATGACAAAGTTCCAAACAAGATGAAAAATAGCATGTAATGGCTTCATGGAGCTAGACTTTGGATGATGACACCAAAAAAAAATCAACATGCATTTTTCTGGATTGTGAACAATTTCTCCAAGTAAATGTTCTCTCTCCTTCCCAAGAACTGAATTTATCACTGAATGATGCTGAGTGGCCAAAGCCCATTTATGAGTTGCTTTCCTGTCCTGAAAGGACTTTGGCTTTCTTTTCTTTTTTGCAGACTATGCCAGAAATAGTTCTTCTGTTTGAAAGCGCTGTATCAGGTGGGGAAATCTAATCAGTATTTGTGTTAAAAAGATGTGGGCTCATTGATTTCATCTATCAATTCCCTCTATCAATTTTTTTCTACTTTTAGAAAAAATTAAACATAATTTATGATTGTACTCAACGTTAAACAACAATGAAACAAATTAAACATTCATTTACAACTATTTACATTTAAGAACAAATTTCTACATACAATATGTCCATAACAGCTTGTTAGTTAATTCCTCTCTATCTCCTTCCATTCTGTTTTTCCATTCATTTTTGTACTTACAATCAATTTGGATACAGCATGAGGGTGTTCATGGAAAAGCAGCACCTCTGGTGTGAGGACAGGCTGGACCTTTTTCAGGACAACTTATCTACCTTTGCTGTTCACCTGTCACCCAATGCTCATCTGTGACTCTAAGAAGTGATAGCATGTGCGGCAGCCACATACCGGTAAAACCACGTAGACAAAAGGGGCTAACCCAAGTTGATGTTAACTCAAGGCCCCCAAGATCATTGGTGAGTTTGTGGCAACGTCTTGCCACTGAACTTCTAGGACTCTGGAAAAAAGAGTGAAGCTGTTGACTTGCATCCAATGCATGTGCAAGTCAAGACATCATCTGTGATGTTATTGGTCCTCTTTGAAAAAAAATAAAGACTGAACAACAACAACAACATAGTGGATCAAGAAGCCACCTTTGAATCATTAAAATCTAGGTTGAATTCTTGTCTCTGACACATATTGACCCATATGGGTACATAGAAGTTGGGCAATTTGTGCTGAAACATCCTGAGGAAGCATGTACTTTGGCACGAAAAGGAAAGGGAAAGGCTGATTGGATTTAAATCTTGATCTGGACTTTAGCAAATTCTTTAAGGCTGTACTTTCTGAACTGTCACAGCAGTGGGAGTTTGAATATTTAGTTTGAAAGGTTAATGAACTCAGAGGCTTGGATACCAATCAAACAAAAACAATATTCCATCATTTATATGTCCTGGCATTATATTGACAAAGACTACTTTGTTATATTATATTATATTTAAATACAAAGAGTATTTCTTTTTATTGCTTCTTTTGTATATTGCCAAATTGCCTTCTAACAAGACTCCAGAAACAATGTAAGTGTGTGCCTGTCTCTCCATAGCCATGCCAGCATTGAATTTCACCACTTTTAATTGTTTTTTGCCAATTTAATGAACATGAAGTTGTAATCCAGACTTGTTTTAATTGTTTTTCTAATTTATTCAGAGCAGTCATATTGTGAAGTAGATAAAAGCGTAGACTTGGAGTTAGTAAGATGGGAGTTAAAATCCCACCTCAGGCATTTCCTAGCTGAGAAACAGTCTCTCACTCTCAACTTCCTCACTTATAAAATGAGGATAATAATAGCATTGACATAACAAGGATCATGAGGATCAAATGAAATAATATTTTCAAGGCATATTTCAAATCTTAATGTGTTTTTAAAAATAAATGCTAGCTATTATTATTGTTATTAACAATTTAAATCATAATTTTAAAGTTAGACTTTTGAAAGTGATTATTTCAAATAAGAATATCTTCCTATGAAGATTTATCAATGGAAACGGCATGAAGCATTGACAAATTCTATTCGTTATTTAAAAATTTTAAATAATAAGCTATTTACTAGTTAACCTAGGCATACCCAGGAATGTTGACATTTATTCTATCAATGATATGGCATCATGGGATATCATCAGGATATCTGAAGCATATCCTATCTTCCAGAAGCCATAGCTCCTTCCCACAGACTATGGTGTAACTAGTTCTCTTAATCATATTATAACTTTGCCATGGGGCTGAGTTCTCCTGCTTGTTGAGTATTAGCTCTCATAGTCTTAGAATCTGAGAGTTTGAAGTGACCTTTGCAACCAACTAGTCTGACTCATAGATGAAAGTTACCACTATAATATCATACAAATGGTATGCTAAGACAGGAAAGTTAATTAGTCCCTTATATCTGGCCCACCCTATACCAAGTTAATTTTTTCATTTCTTTTCATTTTCTTCCTTCCCTCCCTCCATTCCTCCTTCCCTCACTCTCTCCTTCCCTCCTTCACTCTCTCCTTCCCTCCCTCCCCTCTCTCCTTTCCTCCCTTCTTTCCTTTACTTCTTTACTTTCCTCCCTCCCTCCCTCCCTCCCTCCCTCCCTTCCTTCCTTCCTTCCTTCCTTCCTTCCTTCCTTCCTTCCTTCCTTCCTTCCTTCCTTCCTTCCTTCCTTCCTTCCTTCCTTCCTTCCTTCCCTCCCTCCCTCCCTCCCTCCCTCCCTCCTTCCTTCCCTTCTTTCCTTCCTTCCTTCCTTCCTCCCTTCCTTCCTTCCTCCCTCCCTTCCTTCCTTCCTTCCTTCCTTCCTTCCTTCCTTCCTTCCTTCCTTCCTTCCTTCCTTCCTTCCTTCCTTCCTTCCTCCCTCCCTCCCTCCCTCCTTCCCTCCTTCCCTCTCCTCCCTCCCTCCTTCCCTCCTTCCTTCTCCTCCCTCCCTTCCTCCCTCCCTCCCTTCCTTCCTTCCTTCCTTCCTCCCTCCCTCCCTCCCTCCCTTCCTTCCTTCCTTCCTTCCTTCCTTTTCTGGATGTTCCTTTCTTGCCTAGATCTGAAGTATAGTGATCATTCATGGTCTGATCTCACTGCTGATTAGCATTAGTACATCTACTATTAGGGCCTTACCATATTATTGACAAACTTAGAGTGGACATCTGATTGGCTACAGCCTCACTGAAGCTCTGAATTCCTAAACTCAAGAGATTTCTCAGTTCTCCCAGAAGTTATGGTGTGCATCATTTCTACGTGGCTTAACCAAGTTTTATCTCCCATTCAGGCATAAATTTAAACCAAGGCTTACCAGGAGCTACTCAGCACAGACTTTCTTACCATCTGCTTTTTTTCTGTGTACAAATGAAAGTCCCTTTCCTGGCTATTACTCTCCTATTTGTGTTATCCCAGAATTAAGCACAGTTTTTTGGTATTCATCAAGCAGGTGCTTAATTTTTTTTTCATTTCTGCAAATATTTCATTAGTTCATTTATATTTATCCTGATTTTGTTACTTTTTGTTCTGCAGAAATTTATTTTTAACATAATTAAGTCCACTTGCCTTATCCCTAATACTTTCTTCTATTAATAAATTGAATAGGTTTAGATCAGGAGTTCTTAACCTGAGGTTTGTCAACTTTATTTTTTTTTAATATCTCAATAACTATTTCAATAAAATAGGTTTAATTTTTAATTCTAGGTATTTTTAGCATCTAAAAGCAATATTCTGAGGAGTCCATAGGTTTCATTAGATGTAAAAGGGACCCATGACACAAAAAAGATTAATAATCCCAGATCTGACACAGATTTTGTTTGAGGTCATGTCATACTAAAACAAAATAATATTTGACCTTAGAGAAGCTCAGTTCAGGTAATTGTTTTACCACTTGATGACAAAAAGATCCCAGACAAATCAGATAACTTCTTGTACTCCCAGTTTCTTCATCTTTAAATTTGAGATGATAATACTTGGAAGCTAGATCTCTTATTCACTTAACCACAGAGAATTTCAAAATGAGATAATAATGTTTTTACATGCCATATTGTCCACTGAGAGGCAGTATTGATTAATAGCCAAAAATATACCCTCACAGCCAAAATGACCTGGCCTCCCAGTCCTACTTCTGACACACACACACACACACACACACACACACACACACACACACACACATACACACACATGTATATATAAAGACTTTGTGATCACTGACAAGTCAGTTAACCACCCAATTTTCTGTGAGGTTTTCTGGGGTTTGAAGCTGCCAAAGAGGGGTTGATTTGTATCAGAGGGAGTTCCTTTGTGATGGAGTGAAATCACAGATCCAGTATTAATGCTTGCCTTAACTACCTTACAAGATTATGGTAAGGAAAGCAAGGTATAAATGTATATAAATGTAACTTATTATCATTCCCTTTTCTCCTTCTTTCCTTGTATTTAATTTTGTGATCCAGGTGCAATTTCTTATGGTGTACAGTGCGGGATGAAGGATCTAAATTTATCTTGTACCAGATTGCCAGTTTTCCCAACAACATTTATTAAGTAATGAATTCTTTCCACAGTTTTTTTGGTCTGTAGGTTTGCCAAACACTAATCTTTTGTATGCATTTGGTTTTATATCTGGGATTTCTATTTTTCCCAGTAACAGACAATCTCCATGCGAACTGCTTCATAATATCCTTTAACAACAGAGATAATGAGCCCTTCTTAATTCACTTTTCACACCTCCCAATTAACCCTTGATGGTCTTTTCTATGTATTCTTCCATATAAATTCCATGATGGTTTTATCCAGTCCCACCAAGAAGCCCATTGGTATTGCATTAAAACTGTCAATTAATTCCTCTTTATTTTTGCAAGGAGCAAAGCTCCTTGAGAGGAAACTGGGGTATCAGGAAGGTTTGCAAGCTGAATTCTAATTGCAGTCATGTACTTGGAGAGCTGTTTACTATCCACAATTCTCACTGAAGAACACGATATGAAAATTGAACCAAAACCCAAAGGAAACAAAGGAGATTCATAGGGAAGCCTGCCATAATAATGCTTTGTGAGCAGCCAGTGAGTATTTATGGAGCACCTACTGTACACTTTAGGTGGCATCATTGATGTGCTAAACTTAAATAGTAGAAAACTTGGGTTCACATTTTGCCTTAGACATTCATCAGCTGTTTTATGTGGGGCAAAGGATTTAATCTCCTAACCTCAGAAAGCCAATGCCATCTAGTGTCATTTTTGTCCTTTTTTCTTGAAGAGAACCATGACATCAGGGAGGTAATGCCATGACATACAAGTGAATTGGATTGAAGTGAGGGAGGGCTGGGCAAGGTCGTGTGCCTCACTTTTCCCTCAAGAACCATGTGGGTCAAGTGGCCAGATAAAGATCAAGATGGCTGGAGATGGCCCTGGATGAAATGGGAAGCCTCAGTCTTTTAAGATCTTCAACACGTCTCAGTTTGACTGAGGCTGCACCCAAAATTCAGAGATTAAGAAGATGGAGCAACTGAGGCAAGGAATCTTCTCTTTTACCTAATTCAGAAAAATCAAAATAAATAAACCCAGAAGGGAAAGACTCTCAAAGTTTTTGGCTTTCTTGGGTGGGATATGTAATATAGGTCAGGCACTGATCTCACTGGCTCAAAAATGAATGCTGAATTTTTAATCATGTGACTTAAATTTCAATTCTGAGGGGGCAGCTAGATGGCGCTGTGGTTAGAGCCCCAGCCCTGAAGTCAGGAGGACCCAAGTTCAAATCTGGTCTCAGACACTTAATGCTGCCTAGCTGTTGACCCTGGGCAAGCCAGAAAATAAATAAATAAATAAATGAAATTTCAATTCTGGCTTTTTAACTTACTACTTGGATGATCTCCTATAATTTACTTTCTATCTTTGGTCCTGAGTTTCATCATCTATAAAATCAGAGGTTTGGACTGGAGAATTTTTAAGGTACCTTGGAGCTTGAAATCTAGGATATGTTGTATCTGAATATTGTTTTTATTGCCAAATGATCCCTTATACTTCAATTCATTAAGAAATCAGCTACTTTCTTAACATATCCTCAACTATCTTGGATGTCAACTTCTTAATATTTAGGAGAGAGAGAGAGAGAGAGAGAGAGAGAGAGAGAGAGAGAGAGAGAGAGAGAGAGAGAGAGAGAGAGAGAGAGAGAGAGAGAGAGAGAGAGAGAGAGAAAGAGAGAGAGAGAGGAGAAGAAGAAGAAGAAGAAGAAGAAGAAGAAGAAGAAGAAGAAGAAGAAGAAGAAGAAGAAGAAGAAGAAGAAGAAGAAGAAGAAGAAGAAGAAGGATGATGATGATGATGATGATGATGGAGGGGGAGGAAGAAGAGAGGAAAGGAGCAGAAAGAAAGTGGACAAAAAAAGAGGAGATAAAAAAGTACAGAGAGGAAGATGGCAGAAAAAGAGGAAGAGAAGGGAGGAAAGAAGAGAATGAGAAAGCATAGTGGAAAAGGAAAGGGAAAGAGGAGGAGAAAAAGAGACAAAGAAAAGAAATTGGAGAAAAGAGGAAAGAGGAGAGAAGATAGAAACTAACAAAAAGAAAAAGCATTTATTAGAAACCAATTTTATAGTAGGCCCTTGTGAAAGAAAGACAAAAATTTTTGAAGGATTCCTTACCTTCAAAAAACTTACATTCTGCAGGGGGAGAAACATCATATACACAGATGACTAAATATAAAATATATACCAAATAAATGCAGAATAATTTGCAGGAGGATGTAGAGAAGAGGGAGGGGAAAAGTAAGTTTGAAGCAATTCTTGCTTATTCAAACTGGATGATTGTTTTAGTAAGAACAGCTGAATCTTCCTTTTGCTAGAAAGACCCTGACTTTCTGCTGTTCTCAAGGTGAAAGGTCTGGGGAGAACAGCTGTGAATGATGGTGTGCACATTAAGCAGGGAGAGCTGCTGAGAAAAGGGCGCTTAGAATGGGATGAGGGTAGCAGAGAGCAGCCAGGAGTGGCTGGGAGCTGGGGCTGCCCCTCACCACATGGAGGTTCTCTCATTATTGGCAAGCTTAATCTGAGGAGATCTGGGGGGCTTGGCAGGGCTGGGCTGTTGGCTGCTTTGCAGGGCTGGCTGGACCTGGCGTTTTCTCCTAAGCTGTAATCTCCAAGTATGTTTGCTCTTTGGATTGGAACAGGAGAAAACATTGGTGGTCATCTGCTATGATGGAAAAAGCCCTATTTTTTTTTCTTCTGGGAGGCCTTGGCACTAGGCCTCCTAACTAAAGCAGGGCCTGGCCAGAGGTCACTGAATGCCAGCCTCCCCTTCCCTACACACTTCAAGGCATCAAAGGCTTTATAGTTTGAAGGCATTCCACCTGGTCCAGTCTCTTCACAGATGAGGAGACTGAGACTCAGAGAAAGGAAGTGGCACATGTTCAAGGTGACCTGAGTCATTAAATGTCCACCCCAAATTTATGCTTAGACCCCAGTCAGTCAATTAACAAGAGACTGTTAAGAACACATTATGTACAAGTTACTATGGACAAATACTAGGGAGAAAAAGAAAGGCAAGAGCATTGTCCTTGCCCTAAGGAGGAGACAGTGTAGAAATAACTGAGCATGAACAAGATTGTTATATATATATGAAGGCAAGCTGAAGGAGAAAACAAGAGTTTTATTTTAAAATGTTATTAATAAAAGACATAGCTCAAATTTTTATTTAATTTGCAGAGAAGATAAAGCTGGGAAGGATACCTAGCATATTGGATGGGAGAGTCAGGATCCAAAATAACAACATCCTGGCCACAAATGGCTCACTGATGCCCAAGAAAAACATTATGTTGGTATAGCTTTTACTAATTTGTACATCTAAGATTATCCTTCCTTTCTTCCTTCTCTCCCTGCTTCTCACTCTTTCTCTCTCCCTCCATCCCTCCCTACTTCTTTCCTTCCTTCTTTCCTTCCCTCCTTCCTTCCTTCCTTCCTTCCCTCCTTTCTTCCCTCCTTCCTTCCCTCCTTCCTTCCTTCCTTCCTTCCTTCCTTCCTTCCTTCCTTCCTTCCTTCCTTCCTTCCTTCCTTCCTTCCTTCCTTCCTTCCTTCCTTCCTTCCTTCCTTCCTTCCTTCCCTCCTTCCTTCCTTCCTTCTTTTCCTCCTTCCTTCCCTCCTTCCTTCCCTCCCTCCTTCCCTCCTTCCTTCCTTCCTTCCTTCCTTCCTTCCTTCCTTCCCTCCTTCCTTCCCTCCTTCCTTCCTTTCTTCCTTCCTTCCTTCCTTCCTTCCTTCCTTCCTTCCTTCCTTCCTTCCTTCCTTCCTACCTTCCTTCCTTCCCTCCTTCCTTCCCTCCCTCCTTCCCTCCTTCCTTCCTTCCTTCCTTCCTTCCTTCCTTCCTTCCTTCCTTCCTTCCTTCCTTCCTTCCTTCCCTCCTTCCTTCCTTCCTACCTTCCTTCCTTCCTTCCTTCCTTCCTTCCTCCTTTTCATTCCTCCTTGCTTCCCTGTCTCCCTCCCTCACTCTGTCTCAATCTCCAGTCTCTCTCTTTGTCCTTTTCTTTCCTCTTCTTTCTTTTTTCTGTCTTTATTTCTCTGTCTCCCCTGCACCTTTGCTTTCCCCTCTCTCTTCTTTCTCATCTTCCTTCCTTTTAGGACTTAGTTCTTGAAGATTTAAGTTACTCCATCTATTAGTATCATACTATTGAGGCAGAAGACACCCCAACAATATTCGGGTCCCCAGGTTGGTGTCGCAGATAATGACAAAAGAATTCACAAACTCAGTTTGTTTCTAAGTTAAGGGACAAAGATTTATTATGCTGTTGACAGTCAGATCAGTTCCAAAAGGATTTAGCACAGGAGCAAGAATATATATTTAATATATAATAGCTTTTTAATTTCCTTTTTTTATTTTCAAAACACATGCAAAGGTGGTTTTCAACAGTTAACCTTGCAAAACCTTGTGTTCCAAATTTTTCTCCCTCCTCTTCCCCACTCCCCTAGACAACAAGTAATCCAATACATGTTAAATATGCAGTTCTTCTATACATATTTCCACATTTATCATGCTGTACAAGAAAAATCAGAATAAAAAGAAAAATAATGTGAAAAGTAAAGCAAGCAAACAACAATAACAAAGCAAAAATACTATGTTGTGATCCACATATAGTCTTCATAGTCCTCCCTCTGGATGCAGATGGCTCTCTCTATCACAAGTCTATTGGAACAGGCCTGAATCATCTCATTGTTGAAAAGAGACAAATCAATCAGAATTGATCATGGTATAGTTATGTTGTTGCTGTATACCATGATCTCCTGGTTCTACTCATTTCACTCAGCATCAGTTCACATAAGTCTCTCTAGGTCTCTCTGAAATCATCCTGTTGGTCATTTCTTACAGAACAATAGTATTCCATAACATTCATATACCATAATTTATTCAGTGAAGCCTAATTCTCAAAATAATGGATCCACAGAGCAGAGAAGGTCTCATGACCTCAATATCATCTCTCATCAGACTCTGTGGGGAAAAAACACAGAAAACAAACAAATAAACAAACACCAACAAAGACGAAAATATTATGCTTTGATTCACATTCAGTTTCCATAGTTCTCTCTCTGGATGCTGATAACATTTTTCATCAAAAGTGTATTTGAATTACCTTAGATCACCTCACTTCTGAAAAGAGCCATGTCCATCACAATTAATCATCACATAATCTTATTGTGACTATGTATAATAATCTCTTGGTTCTGCTCACTTCATTTAGGAAAGTAAGTCTTTCCAGGCCTTTCCGAAATCAATCTGCCCATCAGTTCTGATAGAACAATAATATTCCTTTACTTATATGTATCATAACTCATTCAATCTTTTTGTAACTGATGGACATCTACTCAATATCCAATTCCTAGCCATACAAAAACATCCACTATCCACATTTTTGCACATATGGGTCCTTTCCCCCCTTTTATGATCTCTTTGGGACATAGATCTAGTAGAGATACTGCTGGATCCAAAGATACTTAGTTTTGTAGCCCTTTGGGCATCGTTTCAAATTGTTCTCCACAATGGTTGGATCATTTCACAATTCTACCAACAATGTGTTAATGCCCTGGTTTTCCCACATCCCCTTCAACATTTATCATTAACTTTTCCTGATAGATCTAGTTTATTAAAAGCACACAGTAAACTCACTAGAATTTCATTTTCTCTATCTCTTTCAGTTATGTGATTGTCAAGTTACAGTCATGTTCAAAAACCAATGTTTCTTCCTTCCAGGTTTTCATGTGCTACAATTATGATGTGTTAAAGCATTCTCATAAAGATTTCATAGAAATGAGAAAATAAATCTATGGGGCAATCTTTGTGGACAACTTGATTTTTTATTCCTGGGGTTCATTGGCATAGAGAATTCCCTGCATGGAAATTCCCTCCATTGATGTAACACCATCTGATTGTGTGTGTGTGTGTGTGTGTGTGTGTGTGTGTGTGTGTGTGTGTTTTAAATATTCTTTTGGATGGCAGAAATTAGATATGGATCCACACTTAACACCATATACCAAGATAAGATCAAAATGGGTCCATGATTTAGGCATAAAGAATGAGATCATAAATAGATTAGAAGAACAGAGGATAGTCTACCTCTCACACCTGTGGAGGGAAGGAATTTATGACCAGAGGAGAACTAGAGATCATTATTGATCACAAAATAGAAGATTTTGATTATATCAAACTAAAAAGTTTCTGTACAAACAATACTAATGCAAACAAGATTAGAAGGGAAGAAACAAATTGGGAAAATATTTTTACAGTTAAAGGTTCTGATAAAGTTCTCATTTCCAAAATATATAGAGAATTGACCCTAATTTATAAGAAATCAAACCACTCTCTAATTGATAAATAGTCAAGGGATATGAACAGACAATTCTCAGATGATGAAATCGAAATTATATCCACTCATATGAAAGAGTGTTCCAAATCACTACTGATCAGAGAAATGCAAATTAAGACAACTCTGAGATACCACTACACACCTGTCAGATTGGCTAAGATGATAGGAACAAATAAGGATGAATGTTGGAGGGGATGTGGGAAAACTGGGACACTGATGCATTGTTGGTGGAGTTGTAAAAGAATCCAGCCATTCTGGAGAGCAATTTAGAACTATGCCCAAAAAGTTGTCAAACTGTGCATACCCTTTGACCCAGCATTGCTGCTATTGGACTTATATCCCAAAGAAATACTAAAAAGGGGAAAGGGACCTGTGTGTGCCAAAATGTTTGTGGCAGCTCTTTTTGTAGTGGCTAGAAACTGGAGGATGAATGGATGTCCATCAATTGGAGAATGATTGGGTAAACTATGGTATATGAATGTTATGGAATATTATTGCTCTGTAAGAAATGACCAGTAGGAGGAATACAGAAAGTTTTGGAGAGACTTACATCAACTGATGCTGAGTGAAATGAATAGAACCAGAAGATCGCTGTACACTTCAATGCTGTATGAAGAGGTATTCTGATGGAAGTGGAAATCTTCAACATAAAGAAGATCCAACTCACTTCCAGTTGATCAATGATGGACAGAAACAACTACACCCAGAGAAGGAACACTGGGAAGTGAATGTAAATTGTTAGCACTACTGTCTATCTACCCAGGTTACTTATACCTTCGGAATCCAATACTTAACATGCAACAAGAAAATTGGATTTACACACATATATTGTATCTAGGTTATACTGTAACACATGTAAAATGTATGGGATTGCCTGTCATCTAGGGAAGGGAGTAGAGGGAGGGAGGGGATAATTTGGAAAAATGATTACAAGGGATAATGTTATAAAAAAAATTACTCATGCATATAAACTGTCAAAAAATTTTATAATTATAAAATAAAAAAAATAAAAAAGAATTAAGAAGATACATATTTAAGTTTTGCTTCTAATATATTCTATTTGTGTGATTCTGGATATTCGGTGATATGTAGAACATTTCTTGTTGTACATTAATAAAAGAAATTTCCTCAAAAAATATTCTTTTGGAATCTGATATAAATAAGAATATCATGGTTCTAGAAACTTAGAGGTCACCTAAATCATCCCTCTCCTTTTAAAGATGAGAAATTGTAGCCCAGAGAAGTTGTCTTTTGGTCTCGATTATATGTTTGTTAATTTTATATTTGTTCATTGCATTTTTCTATGTATCTTTCATCACCCCCATCAGAATATAAGTTTCTAGAGAATAGCACTGTTTTATTCTTTGTATTCTTATCCCCACCATCTTGCCCCAGCACAGTAAAAACATTAACATAATAAATTACTTCTTGATTGATTTTAGCTGAGTCAGTATTTGAACTCAAGTCCTTTGACTTGGGCTCCAACAGTCTTTTCTCCACACCATGTTTATCTTTGTCTCATGGTCTTAGAAACTTCTGTGGGGCTCCTAGAAGGTAAATGACCTATCTGATATGTGTCATCAACTCTTCTCAACCCAAAGTTAAATGTTCTATTCTTATATCATTTTGTTCAATATTTTTGGAATCATACATTTTTGCTCCATTGTTTTGGAAACTATTGCCTTTTGTTGTCTCTGAAAAAAGTGATCTCCAAGTGTCTTTAGTATGAGACCACTTTCAGTAAGAATTTTTTGTTTATTTGTTGGTTAGGTCTTCTGGCTCTCTCTGGTATCCATTTCTGCCTTCAAGACTACTTCTTTGAAATGGGAATGGCTGTCATCATTTCTCCTTTTGTCTAAAGTCTCCAAGAAGTAGACATGAATACATCATTACTTGATCTTTCAAGTAGGACATGCTTCCTTCCAAGAATTCTGGACATTACAGAAATTTGTTTGGACTTTATGTCAATTCCTCACAAATCTATCCAAAAGTGGATTTTTTTTTCCTGGACATCTTCAAGACTGGATGATCATTTATTAGTTATACTATAGTGGGGATTCCTTTTATGTATAGTTGAACTAGATGGCTGCTGAGGTTCTTTGCATTTCTCAAATTCTGTGATCCTGTGACTTGAGTACAGAGAGATCTAGATTCCAAGCTTGTCTCTATCACTTATTGTGTGGCTATAGATAAGTCTTTTAATTTCCCTGAGCTGCCTTGTCACCAAACAAAAAACTGAAATTATAGCTACTGTTGGCAGGCCACAAATGAGATATTATATTAAAGAGCTTTGTTAACTTAAATTTCTCTTAGTAATTGTCTTTTTGTTTCTTAGTAATATCACAGTCTAATCTTAATTTGCTATATTATTTCCTATTAATATGATAATCTTAAAGTCTTATATTGGTTCCCATCAATACTATGCTACAATCTTAAATGACTAAATTATTTCTATTCATTGGTAGTGTCTAACCTTAAAATACTTCATTGTTCCCACTCGAATACTGTAATCCAACCTTTAATTGCTACATTTCTTCCATCTACTATTAGAGTCTAACCTTTTATTTCTACACAACTCCATTCGACATTATAGTCTAACCTTTAATTGCTACATTGTGCCATATTAATTTTATGTTGTCAGATTAGAAATGGAAATTTCCTTTTTGCGCCTATTCTTCCCAGGGACCTGGAATAATATGCACAGAATTGTCAGAGACCCCTGGACATAAGCTGTAATGTAATTGTAGAGAAATGTTTCATTTCACATAGCTAATCTGTTGGAAAGCTGATGTAATAATTCCAATTTGAAAGAAATTATTTCTACTTGGAAAGCTTATGCAGGTGAAATCCTATTATAATGAAACCACTGGGGTGGCCCCTTTCCTTAATCGTGTTAAAGTTTTGTCTTTCTCTAGTGGAAACAGAATGTAGTCAGTCATCAGCCAAAACTTTTCCCTGTTTCACAGTAATGAACTAACAGAATCATTGCTAGATTCCACCTGTGTCACTCTCTAACCACCATGTTTGGCCACTGGCCCAAAATATATGGCAACAATTCAGGAGAATTTGAGTTTGTGTGGTTAATTCATATCTATACCCAAGTAAGGACAGATAACTAAACTGTCATTGGCAGAAGGCTGCTAGTTGTAGCAGTAAAAACACCTGCTTTTCACCCAGGAATAGCAATTAGCAAATGCATTTGAGCCCAAGAACAAGTCAGAGAAATCAAGCAGTGGGAAAAGAAAATATTCATCCTCAAATCCAGCAGGATCCCATCACATACCAACTTGCTATTTTCATGGTGTTGCAGTGGAATAACTAGAACTCTGGACCTGTATTCAGGAAGAGCTGAGATAAAATGCAAATAGCCACCATTATTCCTCCTTCCATCCAAAATCAGTAGGAGGTAGGTCAGTCTGCCACGTGGCCATCTTGCTTGGAAGACATCATAGTAGAGGAGGAAAGTCTTGAGACTTGGGGGGCCATGGCTCACCTTTGACACTAGCTATGTGGCAATGGTGAAGTGCTTGAGCCTTATGGTAAGATAAGCGTAAGAAAAACTGGAGTTTCTGCTTTTATTGGGACAATAAAGTAATAAGATGATGTTTGTAAAGTACTTTGCAATGATTCAATGTGTCAATTATTATGAGAAATTAATAAATAAACATTTATTAAACACCTACTAGGTATGACAGAGAGGTATCATGGTGTAGGGAATGATAGCTGATGTCAGAGTTGGGAAGACCTGGGTTCTAGGATTTCTAATTGCAAACAAGTTTCTGACTTGAATTAGAAAGGGAGTTTCCTCATGTGGAACTTTCCTATATCAATGAAATCCTAGGTCTGCTCCCTGTCCCAAGCTTTTCATAGGGCCAGGAAGTATTCTAGGAATATTAGGAATATGACAAAAGTGAAACAGTGTCTTCCCTCAAAGATTCTCTTGGGGAAACCCTTATAAACATTCAAAATGTACACAGTGTAAAGAAAATATGATACTGCTCCTCAAAAGAGAGGATCTAAGGGCACTGAGCAAGAATTCAGACTTGTAGATCTTGCCTAAAGGTAGTCTCCCGTGTAGGCCCTTTTAAAGGCCCACAATCATATGTGTTTCACTATCTATAGAAACTACAATTCAGGCCCTATGTTTCTTCAAATGATTAGAACTATTCATTAGAATGTAAGCTTTTTTAAGGCAGAAACTGCTTCGTCTTTTCTCTATATCCTCAGTCCTTTGCATACAGTGAGCACTGAATAAATATTTATTAATTTCAGCCATCAAACATATAACTAACACAGAAAGTAAGAAAAAAAAAAGAGCTCTTGGCTCTTCTCTTGGATTATATCATCATGCATGGACAAGAGATTATCTGAGATTATGTGATTATGTGCCAAGACTGTGTTAGCTTTGGGGGAAATTTCCTTGCAAGTTTCTGTCATTCAGGCACTGTGAGAATAAATTTCAAAGTAGCTCAGAGAATTATAAAGGAATGTTCCACTGACCTAAAATTTCATAGGAAAGGAAGGGCAGCTAACAAGAATTAAATTTGGAATGAATCTTTTGAGGAAGGAAAGGGAGGGAACAGAATAAAAATACTAAAAAAAATACTAAGGTATATATATATATAAGGAATTCATAATTCAACTTAGATTTTCCTCATCTGAGGGTTTCCTCCTCTGGGAGCTTTAGTGCTTATTCCTATCTCTAAGACAAAGTTTAGAGAGAAGCATTCCCCACCCACCATGATCTTACAAGCTAGAGGGGTGGGGAGACACTTCAAAGCAAATTCAACCTATCTACAAAGTAATTGGATGGAAGAGGAGAGAGAAGATAAGCAACGGAACATTATTTAGAGGTAAAAAATAACAATAGAGATAATAATAATTTAGACGGAACAATTTAGAGATAATAATAACAGAAAATGACTGGAAAAAAATAGGAAGGGCAGGGACATGAGTAAGTACCAGGGAGCAGGGTGTGGTAGTCAGGAAATTGTCTTCAACTTCATTAATCAATAATTAGAGTCATAGGGATTCAGAGTAACACCACAGGGATGTAAGTAAGAGCTTGTTGCCTGGACTATACAGACAATATTATTTGAGGACTAAATCCTAAGAAAGAAATGGTCAGGGGAAAGTATGCATGAGAGGCACAGCAGATGTCCAATCCTTGGTCTTTTCTGATGGTTAAGGCAAGGAATCGATGGAAGCCTGGGGCCAGATGGAGTAGAGACAGCTGAGACTAGTTTAAGGTGCTCACTCTTCATCAATTAGTTCTGTCCAGAACTCACAATGGTTGATTATGGCTCTTTCTTCTTGAAGAAAACAAAAATGATATCACTATGTTGGCATTCAGTTATAGTGTGTCTGACTTTGGCTGATCAGACTAATATGAGCTCAAAATACTCTGCCACAGTTCAGACATAAATAATCCATAATTGGGATAGCTTCTCTAATTTTGTGCATCTCGAATTTCTTTGGGGCTAATTCAATTCTGCTTTGCTTATAGAGCACAGCATCTTCTTTGATGAGGGCATACCATGCCAAGCAGTCCTGTGCCACTATCTCTGATGTCATATAATCAGTTCTAAAGTTCTTGAGAGATACCATAAGAGTGTCCTTGTATTAATTTTTCTGACCAATGCAATAGAATTTCATAGATGCACCTTTACAACATACATTAGCTTTAATAAAGTATGTAATTGTAAGAAGAGACAGACAGGATGTGACAGTGACCAAGGCAATGTGTGGTGCATAGTGCTGGACTGATCATAGACTTATCCTCTCCAAACTGAATATTCACATTCATCAAAAGTAGCAACCTCAAAGCAAGAAGACTACTAGAAGAATTAACATCCATGGATTAGAAATTATAATCTCTACTAATTCTGTTTCACCTCTATTAAGGACCATGCCTAAATGTGAAACCCAGAAAGCTGGTAAAAGATTAAAAGGGACTGTACCATGAAGGGGTTCTCCAAAAAGCTCCCACAGCTGTAAATCATAATACACTTGAAGGAATTGCAAATCAGTCTTTACTGAAGCAAATGTTGCTTTTGAATTGGGAATGAAATAAATCCAAGGCAAGAGGGAAGAGGAGAAAGGTCAGAAAGTGCAACTGCCTCTCGGTCTCCTTGTATCATTATCATCCTCTCACATGAAGGGATCTACTCTGCTGGTCAGAATTAGATCCCCAGCAGCTACTAGCAGATGGCTCCCATAAGACACTTCAATATGTTTTGTGGAGCTACTCTTAACCTGCATTCTGCTCTATGTTACTGGCTTATTGGGAATGTTTAAGTGTGGCTCTACCCTTGAGAATCCAAAATATTTGAGAATTTCAAGCCACTTTAGAATCATAGATTTGGAGATCAAGAGATATCAAAGGCCATCACCTACTTTTACAGAGAGGAAAGCTGACTCAAAAAGAGATTCATGTGATTTTCCAGGGGTAATACAGGTAATTATGGGATGTAAACCCAAGTTTTGCTAAGTTCAAGTTCAGTGGTCCATGCATTATATCATGTTACATTTACATTGTGAGGGTCTTTGGAAGCCAATTGATCTACCCCATACTGTGATAGAATCATCTACAGCATTGTCAGGATGCATTCAACAAATAGTCTTAGTTTAACACTAATATGACAGCTGAATTGGAGATTTTGAGAGAATTCAATCCTTCCTGAATCTTATTTCTCTTTTCCTTTGGCATAATTTCAATTCTCCCTTATACTCCAGAATGTTAGATTTTTGTTAAGGCCTTTCATTTTAAGTCATTATAATAAGTAAAAAAAAAAGTAATATGGGAGCAGTTTTATTACCATGTCACTATGTCTATTCACTAAAAATTTCCATGGGAAACAATTTTTTGTAGCCAGTGTTTCTGATAAAGGCCTTGTTTGTCAAATACATAAAGAACTGAATCAAATTTATAAGAATACAATTCATTCCCCAATTGATAAATGCTCAAAAGATATGAACAGACAGTTTCAGATGTCAAAGTTAAAACCCTCTATAGTCATATGAAAATTCTGTAGATCATTATTGGTTAGAGAAATGCACATTAAAACAATCTGAGATTGGCTAATATGACAGAAAAGGAAAATGATAATTGTTGGAAAATATATAGAAACATTAGAACATTAATGCATTATTGGTGAAATTGTGAACTGATCCAACCACTCTGGAAAGCAACTATTCCCGAAGGTTATACAGCTGTGCATACCCTTTAATCCAGTCATGATACTATTTTCCCAAAGTGATCATCCAAAAGGGAAAAAGACATAAGCAAAATATTTATAGCAGCCCTTTGTGGTAGCAAAGAATTGGAAAATGTGGAGTTGCCAATCAATTGGGGGTAACTGAATAAGTTATGGTACGTGAATATAATGGAATACTATCGTTCTATAAGAAATTATGAGCAGGTGGATTTCAGAAAAACCTGGAAAACCTCACATGAACTGAAGCTTAGTGAAGTGATTAGACCCAAAAGAATATTGTACACAGTAACAGCAACATTGTGTGATGATTAGCTATGATAGATTTAGCTCTTCTCAGCCATTCAGTAAGCCAAGATAATTGCAACAGACTGGGATAGAAAAGGCCATTTGCATCCAGAGAGAGAAGTATGGAGACTAATGGAAATCAAGCCTTTTTAAATTTATTTTTTCCTTTCTTTATAATTTTTCCCTTTTGTTATTTTTATTTCCTAACATGACTAATATGGAAATATTTTTGAAATGACTGTACATGTAAAGCCTTTATCAGATTGCTTGCTGTCTTGGGGAGAGGGAAGATAAGGGAAGAAGGAAGAAAAAAAATTCTAGAACTCAAAAGCTTACAGAAATGAATGTTGAAAACTACTTTACCCCCAACCAAAAATTAAACTCGAAATACAAAAATTAAAAGGAGAAATCAATAAAATCGAAAGTAAAAAAACTATTGAATTAATAAATAAAACCAAGAGTTGGTTTTATGAAAAAGCCAATAAAATAGATAAACCTTTGGTAAATTTGATCAAAAAAAAGAAAGAGGAAAATCAAATTGATAGTCTTACAAATGAAAAGGGGGATCTTTCCATCAATGAAGAGGAAATTAGAGAAAAAATAAGGAGTTACTTTGCCCAACTTTATGCCAATAAATTTGATAACTTAAGTGAAATGGATGACTTCCTCCAAAAATATAGGCTCCCTAGATTAACAGAGGAGGAGATAAATTGCTTAAATAGTCCCATTTCAGAAAATGAAATAGAACAAGCTATTAATCAACTCCCCAGGAAAAAATCTCCAGGGCCAGATGGATTCACATGTGAATTCTACCAAACATTTAAAGAACAATTAGCCCCAATGTTATATAAATTATTTGAAAAAATAGGGGATGAAGGAGTCCTACCAAACTCCTTTTATGACACAGACATGGTACTGATACCTAAACCTGGTAGATCGAAAACTGAGAAAGAAAATTATAGACCAATCTCCTTAATGAATATTGATGCTAAAATCTTAAATAAGATATTAGCAAAAAGACTTCAGAAAATCATCTCCAAGATAATACACTATGATCAAGTAGGATTTATTCCAGGAATGCAGGGCTGGTTTAATATTAGGAAAACTATTAATATAATTGACCATATTAATAATCAAATTAATAAGAACCATATGATCATCTCAATAGATGCAGAAAAAGCATTTGACAAAATCCAACATCCATTCCTACTAAAAACTCTTGAGAGTATAGGAATAAATGGATTATTCCTTAGAATAATCAGGAGTATATATTTAAGACCGTCAGTAAGCATAATATGCAATAGAAATAAACTGCAACCTTTCCCAGTAAGATCAGGAGTGAAACAAGGTTGCCCACTATCACCATTACTATTCAATATAGTACTAGAAACGCTAGCCTCGGCAATAAGAGCCGAGAAAGAGATTCAAGGAATTAGAGTAGGAAATGAGGAAATTAAACTATCACTTTTTGCAGATGACATGATGGTATACTTAGAGAACCCCAAAGACTCTGCTAAAAAGCTACTAGAAATAATTCAAAATTTCAGCAAAGTGGCAGGATACAAAATAAATCCACATAAATCCTCGGCATTTTTATATATCACTAACAAAATGCAACAGCAAGAGATACAAAGAGAAATTCCATTCCAAACAAATGTTGAGAGTATAAAATATTTGGGAATCCATCTACCAAAGAAAAGTCAGGAATTATATGAGAAAAATTACAAAACACTTGCCACAAAAATAAAATCAGATTTAAATAATTGGAAAGACATTCAGTGCTCTTGGATAGGCCGAGCGAATATAATAAAGATGACAATACTCCCCAAACTAATCTATTTATTTAGTGCTATACCAATCAGACTCCCAAGAAACTATTTTAATGACCTAGAAAAAATAACAACAAAATTCATATGGAAGAATAAAAGGTCGAGAATTGCAAGGGAACTAATGAAAAAAAACTCAGAGGAAGGTGGTCTAAGTGTACCTGATCTAAAGCTATATTATATAGCAGCAGTCACCAAAACCATTTGGTATTGGCTAAGAAATAGACCGGTAGATCAGTGGAACAGATTAGATACAAAGGACAAAAAAGGGTACATCTATAGCAATCTAATCTTTGACAAACCCAAAGATTCCAACATTAGGGATAAAAATTCATTATTCGGAAAAAACTGTTGGGAAAACTGGAAATTAGTATGGCAGAAATTAGATATGGATCCACACTTAACACCATATACCAAGATAAGATCAAAATGGGTCCATGATTTAGGCATAAAGAGGGAGATAATAAATAGATTAGAGGAACAGAGGATAATCTACCTCTCAGACTTGTGGAGGAGGAAGGAATTTATGACCAGAGGAGAACTAGAGATCATTATTGATCACAAAATAGAAGATTTTGATTACATCAAACTAAAAAGTTTCTGTACAAATAATATTAATGCAAACAAGATTAGAAGGGAAGTAACAAATTGGGAAAATATTTTTAAAAACAAAGGTTCTGACAAAGGTCTCATTTCCAAAATATATAGAGAACTGACCATAATTTATAAGAAACCGAACCATTCTCCAATTGATAAATGGTCAAAGGATATGAACAGACAATTCTCAGAGGAAGAAATTGAAACTATATCCACTCACATGAAAGAGTGTTCCAAATCACTACTGATCAGAGAAATGCAAATTAAGACCACTCTGAGATACCACTACACACCTGTCAGATTGGCTAAGATGACAGGAACAAATAATGACAAATGTTGGAGGGGATGTGGGGAAATTGGGACACTAATACATTGCTGGTGGAGTTGTGAAAGAATTCAGCCATTCTGGAGAGCAATCTGGAATTATGCCCCAAAAGTTATCAAACTGTGCATACCCTTTGACCCAGCAGCGCTACTACTGGGATTATATCCCAAAGAAATACTAAAGAGCGGAAAGAGACATATATGTGCCAAAATGTTTGTGGCAGCTCTTTTTGTAGTAGCTAGAAACTGGAGGATGAATGGATGTCCATCAGTTGGAGAATGGTTGGGTAAATTGTGGTATATGAAGGTTATGGAATATTATTGCTCGGTAAGAAATGACCAGCAGGAGGAATATAGAGAGGCCTGGAGAGACTTAAATCAACTGATGCTGAGTGAAACGAGCAGAACCAGAAGATCACTGTACACCTCAACAACAATACTGTATGGGGATGTATTCTGATGGAAGTGGAAATCTTCAACATAAAGAAGATCCAACTCACTTCCAGTTGATCAATGATGGACAGGGGTAGCTGCACCCAGAGAAGAAACACTGGGAGGGGAATGAAAATTGTTAGCACTAATATCTGTCTGCCCAGGTTGCATGTACCTTCGGATTCTAATGTTTATTGTGCAACAAGAAAATGATATTTGCACAAAAAAAAAAAAAAAAAAAAAAAAAAAAAAAAAAAAAAAAAAAAAAAAAGAAAACTACTTTACATGTCACTGGAAAAAACAAAATACTGTTAAATGCAAAAAAAGAGAAGAAGTTCCTAACTTGTTGACCAAGATTTATAACATTGCGGTGAATGGAGCTGGTTTTCTTAATTTCACCATTGTGTGATTGAGCCACAGAAAGGTAAAATGATTGGCTTCAGATTAGCCTACGGAAAATCCTTGACTTTAGTGTTGTCAGCCAGGGCAACTAGGAAAAGAAACAGGTTTCATTCTTTTGAGAGCTCCTGTGTTTCCTCCTGGAGTTAGAGACTCCTTTTTCTTGTCTTGTACTTCTCTGCCTTCCCTTCCATGACAGAAAAATGAAAATTGAGTGTTTTGAGGACTAGCTGTCTTATGTCAGTACCTTCATGTCTCCAAGTGGATGCACAGATTGAAAGAGATGGCTAATCTTAGGAGTCGTTCTGTGGTTGTATGTGAGGTAGTAGAGTAAAAATAGATGATATGTAGTCATTATCTATGATTGAAATCATAAAGACCTTGGTTCCAGTCCTGCCTCAGACATGGCCTTGTGAGTCTGGGCAAGTCACTTAATTTCTTCCCCACTTGAGGATTCTCATCTACAAATGGGACCAAGATCATAGGATTGTTGTGAGGATCTAATGAAATAATACATGTGTTTTGTAAACTTTACTCTGTTGCTAAGCCTTGACTTGACATTAATCAAGCTCTGTGTGGCTCTGTTTCCTGTAAAGTGAAAAGGTTAGACCAAGTGGCTTCTAAGGTCCCTTCCAGCTATGATAATGGAAAGGATGGATGTACACTGAAAACGAAAAGGATTTCACTAACAAGAAGAATGTGGTGTCAGCACTAGCTCATCCGTCCCCAAGAAAGGCTTGGTCCTGAACTTGAGCTGCTGTGCTATTTGCGGGGGGAGGAATTGGAACACCCAGTGACTCCCCTTTGCATCTGACTGAGGCGACTGGAACGTTTTCCTTTATGTGGTAGCTCTGGGTCTATATGGCACACAAGCACAGAGTCAGTCAGAGAGGATCTCATATATTCCAACCCCTTTCTCAGCCCCTCTCTCCAATATCACTGAGATAGAGATGACCACATCTTATTTGCTTGAAATCTCAAGCGACAGGGAACTCACTCCATCCTTAGGCAGCCCATCATTGTTAGGACTTATTTCCTAGAATCAAATTCAAATCGGCCTCTTCCCAAGGTCCACCCATAATCCCCCAGTGGGACTAGGGAAGGTCCTCTGGTCCATAGCCCGGTCTCTGTGTCCAAGAGGCCCATCATTATTTTTTGAATTGAATTCTTAGCATGACTGCAAGTGTTAGAGGCAGAGGTTGGCTCCCCAAGCTCGAGGGCCTGCTCAAAGCTCAAAGTCTCCACGACCTCTCTGAGAGTTAGCAAATCTCTTTTCAGGACTGAGACCAGCTCTGCTTGGCTATCAGCTATGCAAGTCAAGTACATTTGTCTTTCTCCATTTGTCCCAGATGAATCGCCACCACAGGATGAAAAGGTTCTGAGGAGGGGAGGGAAGTGCTGCAAACATTTTAATGAGAGTGGGTACCTGATTGCTCGTCAAAGGAAGAAAAAGCAACACACTCCTGTTTCTTTCTCCTTTGATGTTCAGAATCGTTTTAAGAGACAGGTCTCTATTGTCTCACTTTAGCTGTGCCATGATACCTCAATTAACAAATCCTCTGGGAAGAAAATCTCTTTAACAAAGATAGTCCAGGCTTATATGGAATTGGAGGAAGTTCTGAAGCACCTAGGGGCTGAGTGTGTGTAGAACAATAACAGCTGAGGAGCGAAAGGCATTGGAGCTTTCTTAGGGATTAATCCCCCTTGTCCAGACAAGGACCTGATTCTGCCTGAGGGAAAGGCTAAATCCGGGGGCTTTGGGTGGCTCAGTCACCCAGAAATGGTAGACCCACTTCTCTCTGTCTCTCTAATCTCTTTAGATGATTTCATTAGTTCCCTTGGGTTCAATTATCTATTTTTATGCAGATGATTCCCAAACAAACATCCCTCATTTTTCTTCAGCTCCAGACTCACATGTCCAGTTGCTTCTTAGAAATTCAACTACCTGAATGCTTCATAGGACCCCACACATGTCCAAAATTGAACTCATTATCTATACCTCCATATGCTCCCCTATTTTTTCATCTTTTTTTTCAATTAACAAGCACTTATTTTCTCTCTCTTCGATTCTCCTACCCCATTTAAAAGAAAAACAAAATCCTTGTAGCAAATATGCATTGTAAATAAAACAAGTCCTATACTGGCAGTCTAAAACATTTGCTTTATTCAGCATCTTGAGTCCAGCAGGTGGACAGTGAGTTTAATCTTGGGTCCTCTGGAATTGTGATTGGTCTATGCATTCACCAGAATGAGGTCTTTCAAAGTTATTTGTCTTAATATCTATGTATCTATATCTATATCATACTCTCCTGACTGCTTACTTCATTCTACATTAGTTCAGATAAGTCTTCCAGGTTTCTCTGAATTATTTCTTATGGGATAATAAACAGAAGAAGCGATACAAGGACACACTCTGAAGAATTCTGGGATCTATTGTGAGACATGGGAGATACTGACACCCAGGATGGCATATTCACATGACAGAAGACTCCATGAGCAAAGCAGAATGGCAGTAGCTCAAAAGAAATAGGGTGAGATGCAACAAGTTAGAGAGATCTCCACTCTAAATGTTCACATGGACTATTTTTCCCGTGTAGAAACTTTTTGAGTTCATATCGGTCGGACTGATCAGTCGAGCACATTGTACCTTGACTAACAACATATTGATGTCACTTGGGTTTTTTTGAGAAATAAAGACAACAATGAATTGACCAATGGTACAATAGCATTCCATATTCCAGAGAGCCCTGGATTGTCATTGGGAAAAACTGAATACAAGTCTAGCCTCAGATATGTACTAGCTGTGTGACTTTGGGAAAGTCACTGAACTCATTTGCTTTTAGTTTTCTCAACTCTAAAACGGAGGTAATGATAGCACTTACAACAGAGTTGTGAGGATCAAATGAAACAAGATTTATAAAGTGCTTAGCACATTTCTTGGCACATTGTAGGTACACAGGAAAAGTTTATTCCTTTCGTTTTCCCTTCTCCAATTGATGACCCACTCTTATTTTTATTTGGTTCTATCAAAAACACTAGCCTTCTCTCTATGTTTGTGATCTCTTTCATTCTGGAAATCCAAACAGTGGCCATGTCCATGGATTCTATCCAAACATTTTTTGTGTCCTTAACTTTCTCTGGATTTATGTGGCTCTAGCTGAGGGCCTTATCACAGCTCATATGTTCTGTTACAATGTCTCCTGACTACCATCCACATCATTAGCCTTATCCCTTTGCTGATCTCCTTACACAGCTCTTACTTGTTTTTCCATATATATATATATATATTACTATATATATATATATATATATATATATATATATATATATATATATATATATATATATATATATATATATATATATTCCATTTTCTTGTTGTTTTTGGTCAGTTGTATGCAACTCTCTGTGATCTCTTGGCAGATATTGGAATGGTTTGCCCTTTCCTTTTTCTTCTCCAGTTCATTCTTCCAACTTTTACAAATGAAAAAAACTGAAGCAAACAGAGTTAAGTGAGTTGCCCAGGGTCCCACAGCTAGTAAGTGTCTAAGGCCAGATTTGAACTCAGGTTGACTCCAAACCCCACACACCATCTACTGTGCCATTAGTTGTCTACTCTCTTACTCTCTATTTACACAAGCTCTTTGCAGTGCTTGAGCTACTCACTCTCTTCCCCTTTGTTTCTCAGGTGAAATTTTACTTCTTAGACTAGTATTTTCCCCACCCTCCAATTAATAGTATTCTCATTCCCCCACATTATCTGCACCTAATAACTAATAGTCTATATATTGTTTTTCTACCTAGTAAGATATAAGCTCCTCAAGGGCAGGGACTGATGGGTTTTGCCTTTGTTTCCTACTGACTAACCCAGGGCTGCCTGGTATACAGTAAGTATCTAATCAATGCTTGTTGAATTGAAGTGAATTAAACTGCTGAACTGAACTGAATTGGATATTGAGCTCAGTGCAGCCTCATGTATGCCATCTTTCTTTATTCTCCCTCTTTGTTGTTAGCATTACCTCTAGAATTACTTCATATTTACTTCTCACTTTTTGTATTGATTCTTCTTTCCCCAGAAGAATGGAAGCTTCTTGAAAGAAGGACCCTTTCATTTTTATATTTGGGCCCTCATCACCTTGAACACAATAGTTTCTCCATTAATGCTCCTTGAATTGATTGGAATTGAGAACAGAGGTTCTGACTCTGGAGTAGGTCTGCTCATTAGGCAAAGGTATAGTCCACTGAGAGACCAAGGCTGCACCTGACACTTCAATCTAAAAGGGATCTGAAGGGCCATCTTCTTCTCATTTTATAGCCAAGGACACCAGAGAGGTGTCTTGCCATTATCACACAGGTCTAGGGAGCCATTCCAGGTTCTGAATTTAAGTTCTTTGATTCCAAAGCTGATACAATTTTTTCTAGATAGTTGGTCGGATGGAAATGAGGAGAGGTGCAATGAAGACTTTGTCTCCTTTATCAATTCCTCTTCCATTCCCCATAATTTTAATTTCTGGTATGAATGAGCTATCTCTTTACTCGATAACATTTAACAGTCCATACAGCATGTCTATCAATCAGTCAATGATTATTTATAAACCACCTACTATGGGCTGGGCACTGTGCTAGGCACTGGAAATAAAAGTACAAAGAATGAAGTGATCCCCACTGGAAATGATGTCTAGCCAGTTCCAATGGTCTTGTGATTGAGAGAGCTGTCTGCACCCAGAGAGAGACAGTACACACTGAGTGTGGATCACAACAACAGTTTTACTCTTTTTGTTGTCCTTTGCTTGCTTTTTTTTTTTCTTTCTCATTTTTTTTTTCTTTTTGATCTGATTTTTCTTGGGCAGCATGATGATTGTAGAAATATGGATAGAAGAATTGCACACATTTAACTTATATTGGATCACTTGCCATCTAGGTGAGGGGTAGGGGGAAGGGAGAGAGAAAAAATTAAATACAAAAATAATATGGCGCCTGGGATAAACAAAAGATGATAAAGCACCTCCCTGTATTCCTCAGCTGTCATTTTGCCAACTCCCTTTGAAGAACACCCTAGAAAAGGCCTATTTGCAACCCAAACACCACTCACTTAACAAAATTTGCCCAAGACAATAATAGTGACTCTGTTAGAGAAGACTCTTATCCTGGAACTTTGGATCCCTGAGAGAGTTCCTGGGCAGGCTGCCTTCTGGGTGTTGGCCTGGTTTGATTATTCTTTGTTCCCTGTGAACTGTTCAGTACAAGTTCCCCAGGATCTCCCCACCCTGAATAGCAAGTTGGACTTTCCTGGTTCCCAGTGATTGTTTGCAATGCAAATGGCCAGTCTGCAGGCATCGGGTACCATAACCATGGTAACAGAGGAAGGCAAGTTGGCCTGACTTCCTTGGTGAAGGGTAAGCCCTGCCCGCTTTTGCTTCTGCCAGCAGGTCAACCTGCATTAAAGGAACAGGCAAGCCTTAGAAATCATATGACTGGGGTTGTTATCCTCCCCTCATTTCCCCACCCACCTTTTCATGGAGGTCAGGATCCTCTGGGCTTGGGACATTTTTTTCCTTCTTTTCACTTCCTCTCATTGGTTATTTCAGTGGCTACTTCCTTTTCTGTGGATAGAAAGGAAAATAAATATCCAACTTCCTAGGATCTGGAAGGCTCCTCCTTGGCAAGTGGATCCCCTTGGCCCTCCATGACTGTTCTGTGGATGAGCCCAGAAGCTGCAGAGAGCCGAAGTCCTTATAACCCAAACTTCTCATCTTTAATTCAGACAGATACCAAACAGAGGCAGGAGCCTCCAGCCAACCTGGGATCCCTTGTGTATGAAGGTGAGTGCCAATAACATAGGCCAGATCTCAGCTCAGAGGCTCCCATATTTCAGTATGGTAAAACCCAATTGGTTATTTTTTCTAAGAAAGATGGCAGTCTCGTTGCTTATATTCAGGGTTAAAGATAGAGCTCGAGAGGATTTCTAGGACTGTCTAACCCACATTTAACTTCTGAGGAAATTGAGGCTCAGGGATGATAAATTACTTGTTCATTTTCAATTTTGGTTTTCTGTGCTGGGATCAGTCATGGGCTCCTCCTCAATCTGGGAGGTGTTTAGCCCATAACAAGACTATCGGCAATTGGGAAAAGAAATCTGATTACGAGAATTGTTTCCTAGACAGAGCCTGATCCTCCAAGGGCTATCCGAACAGCTGCTGCTAACATGGCAGCAGATGAGAAGACAATTTCCTTTTAATGCAATGGACACCTTAGTCAGGTTTCTGAGTGACTCCGGTATTCTGTTGAGAGGTTCAAGCAACACTTCTGAGGTTGGAGGCAGAAAATATGTTCTTCCTTCCCTTTCTTTGGAAGGTATCCGTTATTTCTCACAAGCCCAGTGTTGTTTGCACCTGTTCTCACCTAATTTAAGGCTAAGGTAAGTCACATCTCATAATGGAACTAAGTCACTAATTTACATCCCTGGATCCTGGGGAATTAATGTGGTAGGAATGAGCTTAGGAGTGGGAACAGGGCTCCTGGAGAGTGACAGAGTTCTGAGATCATCGCTGTAAGGCTAGAAGGGAGCTCAGGGCCACAAGTCCAACTAGTTCATTTTGCAGATGAGAAAACTGAGGCTTACTACAGATTATAGGGGCACCTGTGTAGTCCAAACTGCTGTACAAGGCCAAAAATAGGAAGAATAAAGAAGGATGTGATTAAAAGAGACACACATGTAGGTCATGGCTCCTTTTTATTAACAACTTTTTCTAATTACTCCATCACTGAGGAAACATAGCTCTGACATCTAGGTAGAGAGTTTGGCTTTATTTGTTCATTTGGCTACAGGGGGGTAGGAAGGAGATGGAACCTAAAACAGTGATTTTATTCTGTAGGAAACTCCTGGTATGGAAACATCCTCTACTAAAGAAAACATGGAACTTGTCCTTAATGTATTATTTTAACTGAGTTGCTCAGCCACTGAGAAGTTTAGGGACTTGCCCAAAGTTGGTATTTTTCAGAAGAGGGAGGTATCCAGGAATATCCTTCTACCCAACATATCACAACAGTTCTTTTTCTTACTGTATTAAAATGGAAAAGATTGCCTAGCAGAGAGAAAGAGAAATCATTAAATAATTATTCTATAGTGAGAGGTAATTCCTGGTAATTCCTTTGGATTGTAAGCTTCTTGAAGGCAGAGACAGTCTTGCCTCTTTTTGTATCCTCAGTGCTTAGCATAGGGCCTGGCAATAGTCGGTGCTTAATAAATGTTTGTTGTTTGAGTGACTGATAGTGATAGATGATTAAGATTTATAAGAACTGTGACAAAGAATGCTGGACTGAGAACCAGGAGTTAAGGCCTGTTCTTACTTGTCTCCTTCCTCTCTTTGTCTGTTGTTTTTTGTGTTGTCCTCCTCTTGTTCTTCTTCTATAACATTAGTAATCACTTTCATGACGTCTGAATTTCCTAATTTATCAGGAAATGTCTCAGGTTCTTGGGGAGAAATTGATTTCCCAGATTTTCTTCACTGATTCAAGTACCAAATCTACCTTCCTGACACACCCAGCCTACAGTCCTACTTCTGATTTTGGGGAAAACACCCAAATCTGAACTGTATTTTGTTTTTGCCTTAACATTAAGGATATGTATCTTCAAAATAAAGAGAATAGAATCAAAATGGCTTTTGAAAAAATTAAAACACTAGTTGAGTAAAGAGCAAATAAGAGAGCTTTCCCGGTTGCCCTCAATGAATCCAGGCTAAATGAGCCAAAGTATATTACAAAGTACAGAAATAACTCACAGATGTGATGACTTGATGAACACTGGAAAAAAGACCAGTGATCAGGATGATCAAGCATGAGCTCATTAAAAAACAATTCATTACATCGATGTTGTATTTCTGGGTGGTCACAAGACATTTGAATGAATGAAAAAGCTTTTTATTAAGCACTTACTGCATGCCAGCCACTGTTCTAAGTTGTTATTATTCAGTTGACCAATTCTTTGTGACCCCATTTAGGGTTTTCTTGGCAGAGATCCTGGAACAGTTTGTCACTTCCATCTCCAGTTCATTTTACAGATGAAGAAACCAAGGGAAACAAGAGTTAAGTGACTTGTCCAGAGTCACAAAGTTAGTATCTGCTTTTTAAAAAGGAGAGTTAAAAAGGGGGGAGAAATATATGAGTTACCATGTGATGTGGCAGCCCAAAATAGCTAACATGACCCTGAGCTGCATTAAAAGAAGCTGGGAGCTTCCAGGAGTGAAGAGTTCATAGTCCTGATTATCTCTACCTTGGTTGGACAACATCTATAATATGGAGGCTGATTCTGAGAAATACTGTTTGTCAAGGACATTGATCAGCTAGAGAGAATCTGAGGAAGAGAAGTGCAGAGAGAGCATGATGGCAGGAGCCAGGAATATGTGGTCTGGAGAGGAGAAGAATCAGGAGAGATGTGTTGGTTCTGCCAAAGTATGTGATGAGGTGCAATGTGAGGAGGGATGGGTTTGCTCTGGGTGCTCCCACAAGGTCGAAGTGGAGCCACTGGGTAAAGATTGCAAAGGGATACTCAGGCTCATTATCAGAAAAAAATATTCCCGACTGGAACTATTCAAAGTGAAGTGCACTGCCTCCAAAATGGAGACCTTCAAATGGAGACTGAATATTGAGTTGTGATAGACAAAGAAGAAAGGAGAGAGAGAGAGAAAGAGAGAAAGAGAGACAGAGAGACAAAGAGAGAGAGAGACAGAGACAGAGAGACAAAGAGAGAGAGAGAGAGAAGGAGAGGGAGAGGGAGGGAGAGAAAGAAAGAAGAGAGGAGGGAGGAAGGGAAGAAAGGAAGAAGGAAGGAAGGAGGGAAGTGAGAAAGAAAGGAAGAGAAAAGAGAAAGAAAGAAAAGGAGGAAGGGAGAAAAGAAAGGGAGGATTACTATGGACAGTTCTTGGCTTACAGATAGGCCCTGCTCTCAAGGAGTTCCCATTCCAGTTAAGGAGACTCCGCATATGGGATATTTCAGAAACAAATCAGATGAAAAAGTCCCATGGTTCTTGAGGCTTCAGTGGCAAAACAGATGGGCTGGCTTCTTGTTTAATGTAATTTCACTGGCAAAATGATGACAGGGTCACATATTTAGAATAGGGAAGAAACAAAACTTGAACCCAGATCTCCTTGACCCTGAAGCCAGGGATCCAGCCACTGTGCAACACTGTCTTTTCTTTTTAAATTAAAATAAAGCAAATGTAAGACTAAGCTATATCTCTTTATAAATCTGCATTTTTCAATAGAAGCATTAGTCATAAAACTTTATTTAAGAGAATTCATTTGAATGATAAATTTGTGTTGTAAATAAAATGTTGAACTACTTTTTCTGTGATTACAAGCCTGAGAAGCAGTGTGGTAATAAAAGGTCACTGGATATAGAGCCAGAGGCTTAGAAGTAAAGGTCAAAGTCCACTTAGGCATACTACTTATCCAAATTACTCAGTTTCCATATCTATAAAATCTTTGAGATCACTTCTAATTCTAGATCTCTAATCCATAAAAGTCCCTTCCTTTCTTTATGCCTCAATATCCTTATCTATAAAATAAGGGAGCTAGTCAAGCCTTAGGTATAGAACATTAGAAGCAATTTCCCCTCCTGTCTTTCTTTGTATATAAAATAATATTGATTTGGCACCTAAGATCTTTTACAGCTACAAATTTATGATTTTTTGATTCTATCCGCTATTGGAAATCCTTAAAAGATTTTGAGAAGATAAATAGCCTGATCAGATCTAGCTATTGGAAAAATGAGCAGTAGTTCTAGATAAATCTCTGTGTGATTGTCGTTTGGGCTGGATGGCATCTGGAGTCCCTTCTGACTCTGAGATCCTATGATACTATTTATTATTTTTACATACATAGCATGACAATGTTAACTAGACTGATCAACTATGTTGGTCACTTTTTCCCCCCTTCTGAATGCTTTCCTTATTTCCAAAGCTTATATTCACCTGTAAATATGGTTTCTGTAGTTCTGAACAATGGAACTCATTTATCCTACTTGCAAACCTTGGCTCTACATCCTCAGAACTGGCTGCTAGCCTCAAAGTCTGGAGAACATAGAAATTCTTATCTGAACTATACAAAGAAAATGTAAACATTTCCCAGACAGCATTGTCCACCAAATTATAAAAATGATTAGATATTCATCCTGTAGGGAGTGTGTGTGTGTGTGTGTGTGTGTGTGTATGTGTGTAAGAGGAACATATTGCATTTTCTGTACTAAAATCAAAAGTGGTGAGCACCAGCCCTGAATTCAGGAGGGCCCGAGTTCAAATCTAGTCTCAGACACTTAACACTTCCTAGCTGTGTGACTCTGGGCAAGTCACTTAACTCCAGCTTCAGAAAAAAAAAATCAAAAGTGGTATATACATTGGTTCCTTGAGGATCTGAGTTATTTTGCTTTTGTCTTTGATTTCCCTGCATCTGGCACACAGTGAGAGCTTTAATAGACAAATGAATTGTGTTGTGTTTCCTCCTAATAAATAGACATTTTAAAAATTTAAAAAAAATTTTGGGGAGTGTTTTTTGGATCATAAGAAATTTTAAATGAGAATTTGAGCAAGGGACATCAATTCACTAATAGGCCCTATTTTGGATGTATACAAGAAATACTTCCTTGTTGTCATAATAAAGTAAAAGTGGATAATCAAAAAACATGTCACTATGGACTAGTTAATATTTTTCCACAGAAAAACTGAGTCATCAAAATTTGCATTCCTTATCAAAGATTCATTATTAGAAAACATGGAAAATATGCTCAAGAACAGCTCAAACAAATAATGGTACAACAATGTCGACGTGTCTGTTCTTCCTCTGTGAGGAAAGTGTGGAAACTCCATCTAATGGTATAGATTACAATCCATCCATGCATCTTCACTCAGTGTTACTGTTGTTTGTGTGCTCTCCTAAACCTTCCATAGGATTCTATTAAACATGTCTATCATTTCCCAGATCTCTCAAAGTTGGGCAGGGACCAATGAAGAACACAGACTACTTCTCTAAGTCATCTGCTCACTCCCTATTTTAGTGACGTGTCTCTCCAGTTGGGTCATTCGTATTGCAACTTTGGCTCATTTGTTCACTGGTAATGAGTTCCAGCCTGTCTCCCTGCACACATTACTCTTTGGATAATCTTCGCTTTCAATCTTTCACTGATTGTGGTGCATTATGGCAAGGCAGGCTTGAAGTATTACTGGAGAAAAATTGGTTTTAAAGAGATACACCTTTGTTCCTAGGAGAAGTTTGGCGTTGTCCAATTTATCGAATGCTCTTCGGCCATCTCTACTCTTCTTGTTCAATTCTTGTATTGTCCAGTGGTGGTGACATCCTCCAGATATAATTGTACTGATTGCATCAAGGATTTTATAACAATAGCATTCATTCTCGGCACAATTGAAAAGTTTGAATGCAGTGTTTGTCCAAGATATGTGTCTTATTAAATTAGCTCCATGAATCTACGATCAGCTTCATGTCAGAGTATGTACAAATGGCAATTTTCATTCACTTAATTCTTCCCCTTTGGAGATTCTACATCTTATTGAGGAGACCTTGCAGTGAGTGTTTCAGGGCTTGCTACAACTAGGCCAACATAAATGGGACTGTTGGGAGGACCTCACCGACCCATAGGTAATCCTTCCTCCATTTGGACTTTGAACAGGAGGTCCCCTATGACAATGATAAACACCTCTGGAGAACATACTCAATATGGCATAGTTTTCTGATTTATGTCTCACTTGAACATGGTTATTTCTATTATTATGCCGTTTGAAGACTCTTGTGTGATTGTAACATATACCTGAGATTAATTTTCACCTTGCTGTAGGAAAGTCATGTGTACATAATATGACATGAAGCTAACTGTAAGAAAAGTGATCAAGACCTGGGCTTATATCCTATGTTATTACTAGCTTTGTGATAATAGACAAATCAATCCCTCAGTTTCCCAAATTGTAAGATAAGGAAGTAGAACTCAATGTTCTTCAAATTTTCAGCCAGCTCCACTTCTATGATCCTACTATTATGTATGAAAGCATGTGAATTTCCTTCTCACACTTTTACCAAGGATGCTTGTAATTTGTGTATATATTTTAAAAGTTTGGGAAAATAAATATACAAGTTGGCAATTATTTCTATTTTTCCATTAATTTTCCTTCCTTATCTGAGCATCTTTCTCTGCCTGTCTATTCCATTAGAAGCCCCGCTCCCAAACTCTTTCTCCTGTATAAGAAGTCCTTGGTTGTCTAAGTACTTGCTGTTCTTGGGTCATCCACAAATTTCTTGGGTTAATTCCATAAAGCCTCCCTCATTCTTTCACTTCAAAATATAGCCCTCTTCTATATATATTGGGACTAGACCAGCTGTTAATCATGACAATGATTTTTAAAATGTTTAAAAATGGATAATTTTTAAAATGGGATAATAATTTTTAAAAGCAAGACTATGCTCCAGGCATTATGTACAATAGCAATAAGTACACAGTGTCGGTGGGCTCCGGGTGAATTGTCCATTCAAGATATAAAGATTCATGTGTTTGTTCTGAGATCTAAAGCTCGAAGAGATTTGAGAGGCCATCTGGTCAAACCCTCTCATTTTGCACATGGGGAAACCAAGATAAAATCCACCCTAAATCACATGAGTCAAAAGTGAAGGTAACCCAGGGCTTCTGATTTCCAAGTCAGTTCTAAATTTAGCCTCATAACTCAATGAAAAAGTCCAAAGCATTGTTTTAGCCATAATAAATACAGTGAAATATTTAATAACAGTTGTTATTAAGATATGTTTACTAAGTCACAAAAGATTTAATAAAAATATCAATAGCTAAATTAAAATATTTCATTATATATTTTAATAAGTTTATGAATTATTATTATTAAATATTAATTTTATTTTAAAATTATAATATTAAAATATTAACTTATTAAAATATAGAAAAATTATAGCGTTAGAGCTGCAATGGACCTCAGAGGCTGCTAATCCAACCCCTTCATTTTACTCATGATGAAACTGAGGACCAAGGAAGTTTGAAAGGACACGTTATGTACTCTCTGTTTTGGGTATGAGCCTGCCAAAATTATTTTTATTAATTTAGATTAAACTCCTTCCAAAAACTTCTCCAGAGGTCTAAAGAGGAATAGTTATAGCATGCATTTGAAAATCTTTCCAACATAAATAATTTTACCATTATCGTTTATAACATTCTCCAATATTAAACACAATGTTACACTCAAAATAAATCAAAGTTTCAATGTTTAGATAACAGCCTCAGAACAATAGGAATTTAAAATATTAACACACATAGAAAATTATTTTTCTAAAATGGGTCCATTTTTCTTGGACCATTCCCTTTAAGGTCAAAAATGAAGTCCAGAGATGCTTACTTTAGCTGAAGAAGTCTTCCTTCCCTTAATCTGATGACTATCCTAATCAGGTCAAGGCCTGGGAAAAGGTGTGTGTGGGCTGAACCACTCTTACCTGCATAAATCAAGGGCTCCTTGCTCTTTTCCCCAATTCCCTCTTCAGCAAGATTAATAAGAAAATGACCCTGACTTTTTACTCAGTTTGTTCAAAGAAAATGGTTATGAGAGTAAAGGGGAAATTTCATCCAGGGTATTTTTTTTTTTTTTGCATTTTAAGCTTGAAAAAAAGCTGACTAGGGCCAAGGACTTCAGACTTAAGTAGAGTTTGGCTAATATTTTATATTATGCAGCCTAAAGGAAGAAGGAGTTAGTCTATTTCCAGAAGGGACTTGTTCAAGATCACACAAACAACATCAGAGATGACATTTGAGTCCATGTCCTTTGTCTCAAGAGCCAATGCTGTAAGTCTGTACTAATGTGACTTTAAAAAAGATGACTTGGATGACGTCAGTCTCTCCAGAAATGACCTAAGGAGTTTTTAAGGTCCTATCTTCATTTTAAGAGTGAGTTTCCCTATAGTGGAGACATTTGTTGGCCTTCGGCTGTCTCTGGCTCCTGTGGTTTAATGCATTTGCTAATAATGGTGATGGTAGGTTGGTGCTGCTCCCAGAGAAATTCTGAAAATTAGTCACTGGTCCCGCTGTTCTCCTACTCTATCCTTCTGGACTTCTTTCTGCTGTATTCAAAGCAACAAGGGCAGTTGTTCAAGATCATGCAGCCAATCTACACAGAAAAAAATAGTCACGGCTGGCAAGCCAGTTTTTCTTTTCTTTCTTTCTTTCTTTTTTTAAAGCTTTTTATTTTCAAAACATATGCATAGATAGTTTCCAACATTCACCCTTGCAAAACCTTGTGTTCCAAATTTTTTCTCCCTCCCTTAGATGGCAAGTGATCCAATATAGGTTAAACATGTGCAATTCTTCTACACATATTTCCATGTGCACATTTCATGCTGCACAAGAAAAATAAGATCAAAAAGGAGAAAAATAAGAAAGAAAAGAAAAAGCTAGCAAATAACAACCAAAAAAGTGAAAATGCGATGTTGTGATCCCCACTTGGTGCCCACTGTCCTCCCCCTTGGTGCAGATGGCTCTCTCCATTACAAAACAATTGGAACCAGCCTGAAAAATCTTGTTGTCAAGGAGTTACAGCCATCAGAATTTATCATTTAATCTCCCTGCACTTCAGGGTCTTCCTCTGTAAAAAGAAAAGGTCAAACCCAATGACCTCTGAAGTCGTTTCCACCTCCACATCCAGGATCCTTTTAGGATCTTCTCTTGTGGACTCACTGAGACACTCATTTAGGGAGCAGGCTAAAAGAGAGCACAAGGTTATTAACAGCCTTTGCCCTGAGGTGACATTCAATCCTGCTCATAGATACTGATTTCTTGGACTCTGGACAGCACTCTGGAATTAACTTGTGCTGTTTGGAATCATGATCCAGTCACCTTTGAGCCAGCCTGCTACCATTGCTGTCTATTTTACAAGACTAAATGTTGTCAACTACTAGGCTATAATCTAATAAAATAGCTTACCATGACTAATATAGAAATTTGTTTTATATTAAAATATAAAATAAATGTAAATTAAAAAATAAATGTAAAAATCCTTACACATTTAAGAAAAATAAAATATTATTTAAAGCGAGAAAATGAAGTAGTTTTAAATGATTTCCTTTATTATTTTACCCAAAATGGAGTTTTTGATAAAACAAAAACAAAAACAAAAAAACCCAGACAATTAAACTCTAACTACAAGAATCCCATTATATTCACTACACTGCTGGAAACTGAGACTTTCAATCTTCTTCATGGTAGGATTTTAAAATGCTTAAGGACAAATTCTATATCTGCATTCTACTATTCATTCCAAATGCAACAATTAATTAGCAATTATTTATTAAGAACTTCTGATGCATCAGGAACTGTATAGGAAGTTGTAAATGAGAAGACAAAAACGATACAGTATGCACCCTCACAAAGCTTATATTCTGTCAGAAGAGATAAGAAATATACATATGAGCAGATAAAATATTAAAATAATGCACACAAATAATCTATTAAATGGAGATAATGTATGCAAAGCATTTTGTAAGTTTTCAAATGTTATATAAATGTAAGCTTTTTTATAGAATACAAGGTTATGTGAGAAGGAAGAGACTGGGGAAATTAAATGCAGGAGATATTTGAACTGATCTTTGAAGGAAATGAAGGATTCTAAAGGACAGAGGTGAGGGGGGTAGAGTATTTTAGGCATGAGAGACAACTTGGGTAAAGGCACATATTCTGGAGATGCAGTGCCATGTGAAAGGAACAAAAAGAAACCCAATTTGGATCAAAGAATAAGTGAAAAAACTTTATTTATACACAGGCTGGAAAGATATGTTGATGGGGGAGTTTGCATTTGAACCTAAAGGTAAATGGGAGCCATTGAATTTTATAGAGCAGGGTCAGACCTGTGTTTTGGGACTCTCTCCAGCAAATTTTACTTTGTGAGCATAAATCTGAAGGTGATGAGATCCAACAATGGAAACCTAAAAAGCCAAAGAGTATCAGTTTTGAGCAAGTACTTGTCAGATTCTGACAGCCCTGAAAGGTGGTGAGGAGAAATACACAGAGATCTGGAAAGAAAACCATGTTTCCATTTTGTGGGTTCCTTATTATTATTATTCCAAGTCTGTTAATGACATCAAGTCTAACTAAGGGCAACAAGAAAAGCCATGGAAGGTGAAGGAAAGGGTGTGAACAGTTCTGGCTATGGCCATCAGGCAGGATCTGCACAAGTAAGAAAAAAACTAATGATTTTTTTTTCATATACAAGTTCACAGACTCCCCGAAACTTCAGATTGAATGTTAAGAACCACTTTTCTAAGTGAGTTTATGTTGAGTTATGGGGAAAGGGAGTAGGTGACTCAGTAGATGGATTATTGGTTTTGGAGGCAGGAAGAACTGAGTTTAAATCCTACTTTTTATTATCTCCTAGCTGTGTGACTCTAGACAAGTCACTTAATCTCCTTAAAGTCTCAGTTCTTTTTCTGTAAAAGGCGATAATAATAGTACCTACTTCCTAGGGTTATTAAGTGGGTCAAAAGAGATATTATACATAAAACAATATATATATTAGGGCTAAGTAGCTTTTAATTTCCATTTTCCATTCCCTGAATTTTAAAAGTACCCAGATAGAGAAGCGGGTCATTTTTTGTAGGAGGAGATATTTTCTATTTACCACAAGCTTCAGAGGAAGTAATATGGTAAAAGAAAAGCTCTGCATTTGACGTCAAATGATATGGGCTCAAATCCCACCCCTTTCTCTAATTACTTGTATGACTTTGGGCAAAATTACCCCTTTTCCTCTCAGATTTATTTATCATCTGGAAAATGAAGGCCCTTACTAAATGTTTGTTGATTGACATGATTACTTTGAATGTCATTTCCAATGCTTCCTCTATGATTGTCTGAGCCATGATGAAGAGTAAGAAGCTGTTGATTTTCTAATTTTAAGCATTTTGCAAACCTTAAAATTCCCTAAAAATATTATTGTTGATTATTGTATTTTTTGGCCGCTGGGTGGTACAGTGGATAGTGTTGGATCTGCTCTTTGGAAGACTCATTTTCTAAGTTCAATTTAAGTCTCAGACACTAACTGTGGGACCCCCAAGCAAGTCACTTGACCTATTTGCCTCGGTTCCCTCAAATCATTGTAAAATGATCTGGAAATGGCAAGCTATTCCATTATCTCTACCAAGAAGATCCCAAATGGTCACCATGTGTTAGATAAGACTGAACAACAAGTAGTATATTTTAGAATTTCAGAATCAGAATTGGAAATGATCTTAGAAGACATATAGTACTGTTTTACAGAGAGGGAAACTGAGGCCCAGGGAAATGACTCACAATACACAATCAGCAGAAAGCAGACCTATTTTTCTGATTATAGCATTGAAAGGAAGGCAGCACAACACAATAGAAATAGCATTGACTTTGGAGGTGGGGGCTCCAGGGACCAGTCTTGGTTATGGTACTTATGAATTGGGCAAGGTCTTATCCTCCTCAGTTTGACATTAGGGGGGTGGGCTGGGTGACCTCTAAGGTCCCTTCGAGCTCTAAATCTGGGATTCTAAAATACAATAATAGCTAACATTTAGAGAGAGCTTTAAGGTCTGCAAAGCACTTTACATATATTATCTCATCTGATCCTCCTCACACGCACCCTGGGAGTGAAATGTACTGCTCTTCCCACTAAGTCACAATAGAATATAGGAATGGAATACAATTTTAAAGTTGGAAGAGACTTTGGAGGGAGTCGAGTCCAAGCCCGTGATTTTATCCATAAGAAAACTAAGATCGAATATATTAAAAGGCAGAATATGTTGATGGCTTCAGTGCTAGACCAAGGGTCAAGAAAACCGGGTTCATTTCTTTAGTTTTACTTTAAACAGAAAGACCTCGAACTAGGGCATTGACAGCCTAGCTGTCTTCCTGAGGGTCCACCCATCCAATGGAAGCTATGGACATGCTCTGGCATCTTTTGCACCTTATTAGCAAGTGAGAAGGGAGAGTGGGGGGAGAGAACAGGGGGTTGAGGCTCTCTCTCTGTATAGATTACTAATTCTACCAAAAGTGGCCAACAGAGAATGAAGACATAGCTGTCTGCAAGAGGGCAAAGAATACTAATGATGTTTATTTTTGTTAATAATCGTGTCAAGGAGGAAGTAGCTTCAAATGCACATGAGGAAGCTTGAACCTTGAGTTCTTCTCTGAGAGGCAGGCTTTCCCTCTCCCTTATTCCTAGCTGGAAGAAATTTCACGAAATTAAGACTTTTGCTATCACACAGGCAAAAATACTGTGCTTATTTCACTTCCTTATGAGGCATTTTCATAGCTACCTAGAACATGACAGCATGAGTCATCTAGAACATGACACCATGAGTCATCTAGAACATGACACCATGACATTGAGAGGCTCTTATTGACTTTAACTAAGAGGTTTTATCTAACCCTTGATAAGGGATGTAAAGGCAAATAATTATCCTGTAGGTCATGCAAATATTTCCTCATAAGACATGGCCACCAGGTTAGGTAATTCTTTATTGGGTACTAGAAGCAGGTAGCAGTACATATGTGATCCTGCTCACAGGTGCACTGGGGAGATTTTAAGGTAGAATCTTTCACCGTAATTTGGAGCCCCTTATTGTGCTTTGCAAGTATCACATTAGAACTTTATATGGATCACCAAGGCAGGACAGGGAATTAGAACTGGGAGAGATGAGGTAAAGAGGGGAAAACAAAAGGGGGATCAACCTCAGCTCCTCAGCTCAAGACTCTAAGGTTACTCATAAAAGAGTAAAAAGGATCCACATGTGAAGAATGTTTGTAGCAGACCTTTTTTGTAGAGGCAAGGAATTGGAAACCAAATGGATGCCCAGCAGTTGGGAAATGGTTGAATAAGTTATGGTGTAGGAATGTTATGCAATATTTATTGTTCTATAAGAAACGATGAGCAGGCTGATTTCAGAAAATCCTAGAATGGTTTAAATGAACTGATGCTAAGTGAAATGAGCAGTCTTTGTGACTCCAGACCTGGTCCTCTCTACACTGAGGCACCAAAAGTTGAATCAATCCTATTAACCATACCTGTAAAATCCATTAGCATCTATGTGGGAGATGAATTAGCATAGACACATTAAGCAGGAAGACAATTTAGGACCTAATGAGTGCCTAAACTAGGATGGAGGCTGTGAGAGTGGAGAGCCAGTATATGGATGTGGTAACATGGCAGAAGAGCCAAGTGGTTACAGTGAGCATCAGTTCTCAATGTGCTCAGTTCTGAGCCATAATGAGGTGAGACTGCTGAGGTTTTGTGCCACGTATCAGCATCTAAAGAGGTATTGCTGTCTTCCCAGCTCTGGTCCAAAGATGGCCATCTTGAACCCCATGCCTTGTGATCATGAACTTCAAAATCCCTTTTACCTGCTGCCTCACCCCAATAAGCTCATCCTTATGCATTTCAGCTCTAATTTTCCCTAGTTCCCATCTTTCTCCATTCTCTGGGAACTTCCTTTATTATTAATACACTCTCATTCTAAGCTCTCTTCTTTTTACTTCCTTTCTATATTCTGTGGCTCCTTCAAACTCACCTTTCTCCTGTGCTATCCTCAGGATTAGATGCGACTTTGGGGCACAGGGTGAGGAAGAATTACAAAAATCCTTGCTTCCCATTACAACTTTCAACCCTTCTTTTTACAGACACCACCAACTCAGAACCACACATTCTTTAAAGTTCATTTATTTCATGTCCTACCATCTGCTACTGCTCCTCCTTCCTAACCAGACTTCCAGGCATTAGCTGTAGAAAGAGCTAAGTCACTAGGCTCAGAAATCTCTGATACCATTCAGCGTCTTCTTCATCCAGACATTTTCCACCCAACCGCCCAAGAACATGCCCTGTTTCCTTCTACCTCTTAGTCTGAAAACCATAATGGAATCACCACTGTCATTGACCTCAACAGGGCAAGTCCATTTTCCTCTGCCCCTTTTTTCCACTCATCATTTTTGTGACTTCCCATACCATGACTCCCTTTTGATTCCACCACTCCCTTATTTGTGTAATTATATACCCAGTGCTTGGTACATAGTAAGTACTCAATAGTTTTCATTCCTTTTCATCCCTCTATCCATCCATCCATCCATCCATCCATCCATCGATTCATTCATTCTGTCTTTTCCAGATTCCCTTTGTTCTATCATCTATGAACTTCCAGGTTATTCCCTCTGTTCTTAAAAATGCCAGGGCCTGTTTTCTTCTGTAATTTTCTTCTAACCCCTAAATGATCCCAATAACCTCTCCACCTCATACCACTGCTCATCTACCCTGATAAATGAATTTGCCTAGGTACTGGAATTCCTAGTAATGGCTCTCTACTTGAAAGTTAAAAATGAGAATAATATCCAATTTTTGGAATGACCTGAGAAGGTGATTTAGAATGGGCTAGGATAGAGTGTTCATGAGTGGAGGTTTGGTTCTCATCCCCAGTGCTTTGCCACAATATGAGAATAGAGAAGGGAACAAAGGGTATAGACTGAGGCTTAGAATCCCCAGTTCTGTGGGCCATTGTGATGCATGCCTGGGGCAGGGCTGATGTTTTGATCACTAGATATCTCTACCCAGAATATACAAGTGTAGAACAGATAATGTCAAAGAATGGACAGATCTTAACTGCTACAGCTAATATGAACCATTAGCAGCTGAACTCACCTGTGAGATCCTGTGACAGGAGGCTGAAGATGGAGGAAAACATTATTACTCTTATAAAAACATTTCTACTCAGAGATGAGAGATTATGTCTGTCCATGGGAAGCTATCAAGACATTGTGTGTATGTCTGTGCATATGCTCATATATGTATATGGGTGAATATATGTATATATAGCTATATAGTATATGTGTACATATATGTATATAGTACATGTATACATACATATGTATGTAGGTATGTATATGCATCTACATAGGTAAGGGAATAGTAAGTTGAAATATAATGGAAAAAACATTAATTCAAGATTAGACCCTGATTTCAAATTGCATCCTGCTGTTGTATCTGTCGGGCCTTTGTCAAGTCATGTAATACCTCTGGACTACTATTTCTTCATTTATTTAATGGGTTAGATTTCTTTTTAATAGTATTTTTTTTCAAATACAAGCAAAATCTTGTGTTACAAATTTTTCTTCTCTCTCCCCAAGACAGCAAGCAATCTGATATAGGTTAAACATGTACAATTCTTCTAAACATATTTCTATATTCTTCATATCAAGAAAAATCAGAACAAATGGAGAAAATAACATGAGAAAGGAAAAAAATAAGCAAACAAAAAGTTGAAAATACTCTGTTTTGATTCACATTCAGTCTCCATAGTTTTCTCTCTAGATATGGATATAACTTTCCATCACGTCATTTGGAATTGCTTTGAATCCCCATATTTTTTTAAAAGAACCAAGAGCAATATAGTTAATCATTACATAGTCTTATTATTATTGTGTGTATACACTGTTCTCTTAGTTCTGCTCATTTCACTTAGCATCAGTTCATTTAAACCATTCTAGGATTTTCTGAAATCAGCCTGCTCATCGTTTCTTATAGAACAATAAATATTGCATAACATTCCTACACCATTTCCCAACTGCTGGGCATCCATTTGGTTTCCAATTCCTTGCCTCTACAAAAAAGGTCTGCTACAAACATTCTTCACATGTGGGTCCTTTTTACTCTTTTATGATTTCTTTGGGATGCAGATTTAGTAGAGACGCTGCTAGATCAAAGGGTATGCACAGTTTGATAGCCCTTTGGACATAGTTCCAAATTGCTCTCCCGAATGGTTAGATCTGTTCACAACATCACCAATAAAGCATTAGTGTTCTAGTTTTCTCACATGCCCTCCAACATTCATCATTATGTTTTCATGTTGCTTTAATTTGCATTTCTCAAAATGTCTATTCATATCTTTTGACCCTTTGTCACTTGGGGAATGGTTTTTATTCTTATGAATTTGAGCCAATTATTTACATATTTTAGAGATAAGGTCTTGATCAGAAACACTGGTTGTAAAAACTTTCCCCCAGCTTTCTGCTTCCCTTCTAATCTAGGCTGCATTGGTTTTGTTTGTACAAAACCCTTTTAATTTAATGTAATAAAAATGATTCTTTTTACATTTCATAATGTTCCCTAGTTTTTCTTTGGTCATAAATTCCTCCCTTCTCTACAGCTCTGAGTAGTAGACTACTTTTTTGTGCTAACTTGCTTATTTTTTTATCTCTAAATCATGAAACCATTTCAATTTTGTCTTGGTAAAGGGCCTCAGATGTTGGTCATTGCCTAGTTTCTGCCATATTATTTTCCAATTTTCCCAGCAATTTTTGTCAAATATTGAGTTCTTATCCAAGAAGGAGTGTTTGGATTTATCAAAGACTAGATTATTATAGTCATTGACTATTGTGTCTTCTGAACCTAATCTCTTCCAGCACTCCATAGTACCAAATAGTTTTGATGACCAGTGTTTTATAATATAGTACAGCTGGGTCATCTTCCTTTGAATTTTACATTAAATCAGTGGATTCGATTTCAAAAAAAATTTCCAATTCTAAGTCTTAGAATCCTAGGAAGATATATAACTTGCTTGAATCATGAAATGAGTAAATCAAACTTCTAGTCAAGAGGGGAAGCAAAAGTTTCAGAAGTAGAAGGTTGTGTTGCTGTCTAGGAGGAGAGATCAGGCATTTCAGAGAATCAAGCATGATCATGGCCCAATCGGAGCATGATCAAGTAGCTGATCTGAGTGACATAAAAGATGACATTGCATACATAGTACCAGAGTCAAAATCTGGAGAGTTGAAAGCCAATTAAGAAAAAGAGATAGGGAAGGAAGGGTTGTAAGAACAAAAATGAAGACTAAAATAAACATAAGTGGTAAAATAAGATACGGACCTTTTCATTGTTTGTTAAGGTATAAGCAAATAAATTACAAAAGCAAAAGCAAAAAAAAAAAAAAAAATTGGTCTGTATCTGTTTCCAGGTCTGCCTGAATTTCTCTTTTTTCCTATTTTTCTTCCTTCATTTCCATCCCACATTCTTCTTTTCCCTTCCTTTCATCCCTTTCCTTTTTTTTCTTCCATTTCTTTCCCTTCTTCCTTTTCCTGCCCATTACCATCCCTTCCCCCACCCGTTACAGTCAATATACCCATACTATCGGTTCTATTGATTTCACTCTGCATCACTTCTTATTATCTTTCTATACTTTTGTTATGCTTCATGTGTATTTTTTTATGAGATCATAACATTCTTATATTTATATGCATTTATTATATTTACTCAGTCTTCTTTAAAAATTGAACCTATGGGTTGTTTCCATTTTTGTCTCTTAGAGCAGCAGCCAAAAACATTTCTTCACACATTGGCCCTCTGGCCTTTGTATCCTATTTTTAGGGTTATGTCTTTGGCTCCGAGTTGCCGAGTTAAAGATGTAGCCAATTTGGGAGCTCTTCTTGCAGATTGCCTTATTTTCTCCTGAATTATTTACACCAGTTGATGGTCCTTTCAGCCATGCATTGAGTGCCTATTTCCCCGTAGCCACACCAACATTTTTATCGTTTAATTTTTGTCAATATACTGAGTAAAAGATGTTATTTGAATATAGTCTTGAGTTGTTCCTTTCTGAATATTAAGGTGCCTTTGAGAGCAGAGCTTTTTTAAGTGCTTCCCAGAACCCAGTACCAAGTTGCGAGGGATGCTGTATCTTTGGCAGACCTGATGATAACCAAGGAACAGATGTGGTTGATGGACAATGTAATCAACCAGTTTAACTTGAAGATTCTCTTAATTCACAGATGACCACCCCAGACATCTATTATCAGGATTTAATTTGTTCACCACCCTATGAGGAATTCAAGAGAACATATGAGTATTGTCATGAAGAGCAAGGAAATCAGAACCAGGAGGCCAATATACACAATAACTACAATCACATAAATTAGTAAAACACTAAAAGGCAGCTAGACAGTACAGTAGATAGTGCCCAGCTCAGAATCAGGAAGACTCATCTTCCTGAGTTCAAATTCAGTCACAGACACTACTTGTGTGATTACAGGAAAATCATTTAAATTCTGTTTACCTCAGTTTCCTCATCTGTAAAATGAACTGAAAAAGTGGCAAACCACTCCAGTGTCTCTGCCAAGAGAACTCTAAATGGGGTCTGGAAGATTCAGACATGACTGCACGATGACCAAAAAAAAAGATATTATAGAGCATATTGAATATAATGATCAAATTTAGTTCCAGAAAACTGATGATCAGATTCACTTTCTGTTCTGTAAAGAGAAGTTGAAACTTGAGAGTCATAGGTTGTTTATAGTCAGATAAAATTCAGGTTATCAGTTGATTTTGACGTGTAGTTTTATTTGCTAGAAGTCATATGGAGCTATTCAATTTATTAGAAAGTAAAACACAATAAATTTCTTCTAATTTTTCTTTCTACTCAATTGTCAAGTTCTTAAATAAAGATGTTGACATCACAGTCACCTATAAGTATCTGGGAAAAGCACTTTGAATTTCTGTTAACTTTTCCTTTTATTAGATGCTATGCTATATATTTAATACTAATGTTTCATGAAATAGTATATTCATTATCATATGTATATATAGTATTATTTTTTCTTATTGTCTTATGTGAAATTATAAGGGCATATCTTACTTCTGAGATATCTTCTACAGCACAGTTTATTTTACTTTAGCTCTTCAAAAATTCTGACTCTCCTTTAAATGCCTATTAACCATTTGTATTTTGAAAATTGACAGCTTATGTCCTGTGACCCTTTATTGTCTAATAATTATTGCTAGATATTTATCACGTCTGTACAGATTCTGCAAATATTTTCCTAATATATTTCCTTTTTAATATTTAATTTTTTACAAAGTCATTTTACTTCTGTACAATGAAGAGCTTATTTTCTCATTCCTTGATGGACAAAAAAAAAATTTCTTTTTGCATAATTGAGATGAATGCATTTTTGTTTTCTACTTCAAAACTGATTCTGATAAGTGGCTCAAGTTATGGTTTTAACCCATTTTCTTTCTTCCATATAGTTATCCAGTTTTTCCAGCAATAGTGAGTCTAACCCTCAATGTTTATGATGCGTGGGATTATCAAACACTAACATTTGTATACATTGGGTTCTATTTCTAGGATCTCCAGTCTGTTCTATTGATCTATTTCTCTATTCTGTTTCCAGCACCACGCAGCTTTTAGATTTATTGTCTCACAGCTCTTTTTATGAGCTCTGGCAGTGCTGACAGTCCTCCTTCATTTTTCATGATTTTCCTTGATATTTTTGCTTAGATATTTTTTTCCTCCATTTGGTTTTTGTTATGATTTTATCTAACTTTATGGAATAATCTTTTTGGTAATCTCAAGCCACACACTCCTTGAATGTCAGCTCTTTGAGAACAGGGAATGTTTAATATTGTCTTTATAAACCCAGATCTTGGCTCATACCTGGTTCTGAATAAATGCTTGTGCTTTGGTTGTTTAATTGCTTGGCAATTCATTTCATCTATAGTTCAATTTATAAGAAGTTTTGAAGCATTGGATTTCAACTCAATTTCCTCAAACTAACTATGAGTATAGGACATCACTTGAGGAACTCCTGTCATCAATTCTGTTCATTTCAAAGCTAGATAGAACCAGGGAATTTCAAAGATGATCACTATCTCAGAGGATATCTAATCCAATCCATACAAAAACAAAAGAAAATCCAAAACAAACAAACAAAAAATAGTCTGCAGCCAAGTCTAGATTAGTGTGACTAATGAATTCCATGAAGGGGTTGTATTATTTGAATTCCTTGTGCATATTTCTATTGAGCTAGAAATAATGACTAACTTTTACTTAATTATAACTTCAAATAGTAGATTGAATTTGAATACATGTGACCACTGTGCAAATCCTTTTTTACATGAATTGATAAGGACTTGACTGAACAAGATACCTTTCAATAGTCAACTTAAACCATGCTGAAAAACCTCCACTTCTCCAGGCAACCCATTCTACTTTGGGCCAGATCTCATGATTTAGAAAGTTTTCTTTTTTCTGACAAGCCCAATTTTTTTTTTCAGCTGTTACTTATTATTGCTGATTTAGCATTTTAGGTACTTAATTAACAAATCTAATAATCTTCCACATGTCAGACTTTGAAGACAATTGTCATTTGGCTCAATTTGAATCAATGCGATAGGCATTTGTAAGTATCAATTCTATACCAGGAACTGTACTAAGCTAGAATTACAAAAATAAAAATGTGGCCTGTCCTAGATCCTAAGAGGTTTGCATTCCACTGAAAGAGGAAAGGGAAACATATACACAGATAGATAAAACTCAAGGTGTCTCAAAAGTTTTAGCACAATGTTTAACATATATTAGATTACTTGCCATCTAGGGGAAGTATAGGGGGAGAGGAGGGAGAAAAATTTGAAACACAAGGTTTTGAAAAGGTGAATGTTGAAAATTATCTATGCATTTGTTTTGAAAACCAAAAAAGTTTTAATAAAAAAGTCTTCACACAGGTTTACAGTATTAAAATTTATTAAATAAATTATTAAATTTATACTGAAATTTAAAATATCTTAAGATTTCACTAAGACTTTTGGGATATCTTGTACAAAATAGATGGAGTGGGGGGAAGCACTAAAATTTTTGGAAAAGAAGTATCTTCTCTACTTCTATCATCTTAATTTTCTATTGGTTTAAAGAGTATTTTTGTCACAGTCATTTTAAATTTTTTTTGCATATTATCTATTTTGATAAGTTAACACCTACATATGTAATCGATACATTTTCTCTTCATTTCAAAACATCCTTATCATTCTCTCAATTTCCCATGATTCTTAGGAATACCATGTAAAAAAAAGTTGACTGTGAGTTTATTTTGTGCCATGCTTTTTTACTAGATGTTTATTAATTATCATTGCTATTAACTATCTTGGTTTTTCTAGGTATATAAGCACATCATATATAAGCAGAAAGGTTTTAATTTCTTCCTTGCTAGTTATGATTCCTTCCATTTTTATTATCTTTTATTGCTGTTGCTATAATTTCTAAACCTATATTGAGTAGAACTGGATGAAATGGACCCCCTGGTAACTATAACATCACCAGTTTTTTTTCTCTTCTTAATATGATTTATTATATTATTTTCTTAGTGTTACTTAAATCACTCATGAATTCCATTTATAAATTCTACTTAATAATATTTCTAACATATTTATATCTTACCTCTTCCATATTTGAGTATTCAATTTATTAAATTCATTAACAAATAAAAATATTGCCTAATTATTGGGATGAAGTATTACATTATAGAGGGCTGGTTGGCCTAGTTATAAGTAATACATGCGCTTCATCTGACAAATACAAATTACATGTTGTCCCTGAGACACTTAACTTTTGAGATCCTGAAGCAAGATCTTGGTGACTCTAATTTTCACAAGAGTTTCATTGACATGACAAACTCCTGAATGAGGAAACTATTTCTACCAATGTATACTGGGACCATATGGCGAAGAATGTTTCCACACTGGAAATTTTCAACTTTTATTAAGTACAGGTTTAGACATCCACCTTAGCCCCTAAATCATTAATTTTGGTTAATTATATTTCTCTTTTCATCTTTGTCTATCATTGTTTTAGAGGCCAAAAATCTCATTTGGCTTGTATGAGTTTTATTTTTGTTGATTTTGCCCTCCTGAAACACTGTAAAGAAACATTTAGAAATACAGTGTGTGCAACATTTCAAGTTTCCCTTGTTTATCTTCAACTGAAAAGTGTGAGTTTTTTTAAAATACTTATCTTTTTGGCAGAGGTATGTATTTCTTGTTTGAAGAACTCTTTCCAGCAGGTGTGTCTCTCGATAAATTTTGCCAAGTTTATTTGTCTTTAAGATATCCATCTCCTGCCTTCATAAAACTCTTTAAGCTTTTCTCAGTAGATAACTGGGGACTTACAGCTCATGCTTTTCAATTTTGTCAAAACTGGAGTCCGGGGTTTAGCTCCTTGTCTTTAAGTCTAGACCAATTATTATTCTTTGGTTAAGTAATTTCTGTACTTTTGGTGGTCAAAGTCATTATTCTTTATCTTTGTGATGTGAGAAGTAGAGAGGTTAGAGAGCCAACTTAGTACCAGGAAGATCTTGGTCTATATCTACGTCTGGCACATTTTTGTTGGCACATACTGGACATATTCAATCTCCCTTCATTTTAACCAGCTCACTAAGACTATGCAAAGTAGATGTTGGCTTACAGTGGTAGAGAAGGCTTTATCATCTTAGAGTTCTCTATTCTAAAGAAATCACAAGTCCAGTCCCTGTTCTACCCCATTGTGATATTGTAGCTTAACTATAACATAACCAGGTATGTGCAATCTTGAGTTCTTCTTGGTCTGGGTCAAAAAGATGCTTATTATTTTTATTTTTCTGTTTACTTTTGCCAACTCAGAAAATTTCCCAGTTATTTCCCAAAATAGTGTTAATATTCTCTCTCTCTGTCTCTCTCTCTCTGTCTCTCTCTCTCTGTCTCTCTCTCTCTCTCTCTCTCTCTCTCTCTCTCTCTCTCTCTCCCTCTCTCTCTCCCTCTCTCTCTCTCTCTCTCTCTCTCTCTCTCTCCCCCCACCCCGTGTGTGTGTGTGTGTGTGTGTGTGTGTGTGTGTGTTTGTGTGTGTGTAAACTCTCTCATAATCATTCTTCCTGTTCTGACCCTAGGGTCTGCATGTTTGCCAATAATAAGACTAGTCTTTCTTTCTCCTCTGTACTCTGAGAACTTCTATTTTCTTTTCTTTTTTGGATTTTTTGAGATTTCTATCAGATTCTACACAATGGTCATCTTTCTTATTTTCTTCCAGATTTTAATCTTTGAATTTTATGATCCTGTCACTTATATCTTCATCATCATTCATTTAAAAATATTGCCCAGCACTTAGGGCTAGTGTTAGGGTTAGGGACAGATTTCATGTATACTCCATAACGCATAGTGAAGTGAAATAGTTCTCGATCTCAAAACATTCTAACAAGGGAAGATAATATATGTATAGAAGATGACGGCAGAGAGTTAAATGGAAATACTTTCACAGTCCTAAGGATATAGAGTCAATGCAGAGGTATTTTAATGTTATTTCCATTTATTAAACCATATATGATTGTGATGTTCATCCATCTGAGAGTGCCAAAGACATTGGTGGTAAGAATTTGATTTTCAGATCTTCAGTAGCTGTGGCTAGTTAGTAGTTGAGGACTGTAGCACCTGCATGGGCAGCTAGCTACCCAGGGCTCATGTCTCCAAGGGATTTGAATAATGACTATGATGGTGGGAGGAAGGGAGAGACAGACAGCTTGACTATTCTACATACCATATACTGTACCATCCTGAAGCAAGTCCTTCACTCTCTCCACTTTGTGGCACTTTAATGGCAACTGCTTAATGACAGCTGTATTATTCTCTCTGTTCCCAAAAGGAAACTGATATTAACATATCAACAAATATTTTTTGGCTACAATCGTTTGACCCAGTTCTCAATTCAGTTTTATAGTCATAAAGTAATGGAAACCATCATTCAGAAAAAAAAGGTGGGTGTCAGAGAAAAATAGGAAAACCCTTACCAGTGGATGAATAAATAGAAGTAAAAGCAGTTGAAATTTATGTCATTTCTTCTGAAATGCCAATGGCTTGAGCACCAGAAAATTATGCAAATGCCAACTAATTATGCAAACTGGATTCTCTGCCCAGGGGCCTCAATAACTATCCAACATCTTCCAGAACTTCCAGATTCAGACAAAAAACCATTCAATACAATTGCACAGTCTACTGAAGACATTTTGTTCTTAAATGGCTATTTCAGCCTTATAGTTTATAAGATCAATCAATCAATATTTATTAAGCACCTATTATCTGCCAGGCACAGTGCTAAGTAACCAAAAGTTAAAAGGTATCTTCTAGGGGCTTATAATCTAATAGAAGACAATCCACAAACAAATATATACAATGCAAGCTATAAACAGGCTATATGGTAAGTAATAAACAGAGAGAAGGAGAGAAGGAATTAGGAAGGGTTGGAGAAGACTTCTTGTAAAAAGTGGGATTTTAGTTTTGTTATAAGGAGAGAGAGAGACAGAGACAGAGACAGAGAGTGAGACAGAGACAGAGACAGAGACAGAGAGAAATTGTTGGAGTGGACTAGGGAGAGAATTTCAGGCATGGGGATTGGTCAGAGAAAATGCTTAGAGCTAAGAGATGGAGAGTCATGTTTGTGGAATAGCCATAGGCCTGTGCCACTGGACTGAAGAGTATAGATCTGGGAGTAAGAAGTAAGAAACCTAGAAAGGTAAGAGAGGGCTTACAAAGGGAGCATTTTGTATTTTATCTTGGAAGCAACAGGGAGCCATTGGAGTATACTGATCAAGGAGCAGATTCTAGAAGTGCTCTAGAAGAATACCTTTAGTAGCTTAATGGACAAAAGGTTAGAATGGAGAGAGATGTGAAGCAAGCCTACCCACCAATATCTATTGCAATAATCCAGGTAGGAAGTGATAAAGGCTTGCATTAGAATGGTGTCAGTGTCAGAAGAAAGATTGACTCATATTTGAGACTATTCAAATGCCCTCATTTTACAAATGAGGAAATGGGCTTCCTGACTTGAATAATGGGCAGGTGTTTTTAAGGAAAACTTTCATCATGATTGGTTGAGATAACCAAAATTTTAATGGGCTTTTTTTCATCCTTCAAATTTAGAATATTTTATATTTGTTGACTTGGCAACCCAAAAGGCAAAGGTATATTCCAAACATGAGTCAATCCTACTTTTTACTCTGTCTCCAAGTCTCCAAGTCTTCTGTCTCAAGGCTGATGAATTCCCATTTGCCCCAGTTTTGGATTATGCTTCTATAGGACAAATCACCCTGACACCAAGATCAGAATCAATGATTAGTACATGGAAATATCTCTCATTGCCTGTTTGTGGGATAATTCCCTTTTGTTTGTTTAATGACTTCTTTAAAAAAAAAAAAACACTACCTTCTCACACAATTTTCATGTTCAATCATGTTAATCATTTTGTTCTTTGTTATTCTAAAAATGACTTTTTGTTTCTTTCATTTGTTTTTAAATTAAATTTTATTTTTTTCAATAAAAATAATATTTACATTTGATCCTATTTTTTTGTTCTTTTAAGACAATAAAAACACAATAGAACTACTCCCAGGCCCTCTGTCTAATAAGACTTCTCCTATGATAGGTTCTGAGAGAACTATATTCTTTGATTTTTGTAATATTCTACTCCAAGCTCTCTACTCCTTCATAGTGGTGGCTACCAAGTTGTGCGTAATTGTATCTGTGATTCTTGGTATTTGAATTCTTTTCTTCTTGCTGAATATAGCAGGTTTTTTTTTACCTAAAAGTTTTAGATTTTGACTATGTTCCTTAAAATTTTCTTCTTGAAGTTTCTTTCAGGAGATAACTGCACAATTCTTTTTATTTTCATTATGTCCTATGATTATAGAAATCTGGAAATTTTTCTTTTGTGATTTCTGGAAATATGAAACCTAAACTCTTTTTAGTTTTGATTTTCACTAATTCTTCAATGATTAAGTAATACTTAAATCTATTTTCCAGATTACTTGAGATATTTCAAAATTTTTTTCTTATTTTTTTCAATTTTTTGACTTTGTACTGATTTTTATGGTCACATAGGATAATAATTTCAATTTGCCCATTCTCATTTTCAGGGAATTTGGTTTTGGGGGCAAGGTTTTGTACCTTATGTGCAAAGCTTTTAATTAACTTTCTACTTCTTTCTTTGAAAATTCATTTCTTTCCTCATTTTGCTTTAGCATTCTCATTTCCTTCATGATAACATTTTAAACAATTTTAAAATGCTTAGTTTCTTTCAGGAATTCTAGTTGATCTTATGTCCAAGTCTTATTTTAATTTGGGACTTTGTTCATTGAGTTTTGGAGTTTAGGTTTATGTTTATCAATATAATAGCTTATAATGATAGGACTTTTTTTGTTTCCTTACTCTTTCAATCTACTTTTTGGCTTCAACCTTTATTTTAGAGCCAAGATCTGTGTACTTCTTTTTATTTTTTTTTCAGGATCTGTGTACTTCTTTTTATTTTTTTTTCAGGATCTGTGTACTTCTGAAGGAAATGTCTCAGCTGGTTCTTCTGCTACTTTTGTAGGATTTTGTATGTTATATTGTTTTAAGATCTCAAGGATAGTTGAGACTCGGGACCTGAAAAAGTTTTAGTGCTTCCAAAGTGGTCTAATCTGGGCCAAAGTTTGATATCTGCCATTCTTTGTGAGATCTGTCAGTTTTTAACTTGTATTTGACTCTGAGCAATGTATTTATGTATCTGTTCCATTAGGAAATACAATAGACTGTTGCTGGACTCAGGTAGTATTAACTATCTGGAAAACTCAACTGATTCATGGTGAGAGAACTTTGCTCTGGGATTCCTGCCCTTATTATTCTTGTTATTTCAGACTGGACTGGGAGTAGAGAAGGAACTGAAACCCTGTTCTGGTTCCAGCATCAAAGCCACATGGCTTCTGTTTGTCTTTAGATTTGCTCTTTGCTTGGTACAGAGCTTGGGTCCCACAAATACTGTTCACCCTAGAATGCCACCCTTAAGCCTAAGTCTTTTCCTCCTTCAGTCCTAAAGCTGTGTCATAGAACTGGGTAGCAATCAACACAGATGACAGTTGACACCTATTTCTATACTTTAAAAACACTGAGATCTTTCTGTTCTGGATTTGAGACTTCTTGCCTCCATCCATTGCCTCTCCTTGTATTTGAATTCTCTGTGCAATTATTCCTGACTAGACCTGTCCCAGATGTCCATAGGTCTCTCTGTTTCTCTATGTTGATCTGGCCAGAAAAGAAACTCAAAGTGATTTATTTTTGCTTGGATTTCCCAATCAGGACCTCTAAATCTGATAAATTTTTCATACGCGATGAATACAGTTTGAGAAAATAAAGGTGGAAGGAAATAAATGAATAATAGGAATAATGAATGGGACACTTCAGTAAAACCCAAGTTTCAGTGTCTTTCTTTCAAGATGGAACAGATATGAACATGGTTAAGGGAGAGAAAAAGTAGGCAGGAAACAATGAAAAAATAAAGATACTGGAGTGGGTGGGTAATATTAATAAGAGCTGGCATTCATATAATGCTTTAAGTTTTGCAGTGAGCTTCACATATAATGTTTCATTTGATCCTCAATGCAACCCTATAAGGTGAATGCTATTATTGTCTTCATTTTATAGATAGGAAGGAAATTGAAGCTGACAATATAGGATCATATAAGTGGTAAGTGGGCAGAGTAGGATTTAAATTCAGATCTCCCTAATGTGAAGTCCAATTCTCTATCCTCTACATCCCCTAGTTGCTTGAGAAGCAAAATGTCAAAATGGATGGGCACTCAGTTTAGGTGGGGACTTTGGCCCCTTCCAGTCTGATTTTAGCTTCCAGTCTCACTCTTCCTTTGAGTTTCACAGTCTATATGGAACGTGTTCTTGCTTTTGCAATGCCGGTCTCACCAGCACAGCAGGAGAACTCGAAGGCCAGCAGAGTTATCTTTCATTTTAGGGAGAGAGCTGGCTTCTCAGTGCCAGGTGGGGTGGTGCTTTGCAGATTTCACAGTCAGAGACAGCCACCTACAGAGCAAATCCATGCAGAAGGCTCGTTCTTCTTGACCAGCCTGTCAGCAGTTTATTTCCCCAAAGGTCTGCTTTTACTTCATGGACTCATAGAGCAAATTGTATAGATTGTGTAGGGGGCTTTTGTAGGAGGAATGGGAGTAGAAATGAACTTGTCTCATCTTCTGCCTCCAGTTTTGAATTTCCTTGGCTCCCTTCCAAAAATTATATCTTATCTAGGTAAGGTTTTATAATTGTTTACCCTGTAGTTCCATAATTTCAATGAATTAGATATCATCTCTAAACTGTATGAACCCTATTGCCCAGGTATATTATACCAACAGTCTCTTGCATTTACATTAATTTATTTATCACTTCATATTTAAATCATATTCTTCAAATATAATATTAAAATGTTTCGGCCACTTCCCAATAACCTCTTCCCTATCAACTCTCCATTATTTCATGTATTTATTATCCATTTATTATCCATTATCTCATCTATTTATCTCATAAATACCTTTAAAACTGAGTATATTGCAAAGGAACCTGGGATTCACAGTTTACTAGCTGTGGATTTATGGATAACCCATAACAAATCACTACTCTTAGGTTTCCTCATTGATAAAAAAGGGATAATACTCCTTGGAAATTATAGTAACAGAATGAGAAAGATCCTGAATGTGCCATCAAAGGTGCTAAGTATATAATACATTTGATTCTTTGCAACAAAACTGTAAGCAGAATCAGAAATTTAGAGCAGAAAAGCAGAAAAGAAACTTTGGATTTGGTGTCAGAAAATCTGAGTTCAAATTCAGATTCTGTCACTTATTGATTATTTAGCTTTGAGCTATGGAACATTAATGTTAAGTCTCAGTGTGTTAATTAATGTTAAGTCTCATTAATTAAGTCTCAGTTTTCTCCAAGAAAAAATTGAGTAGCCTGGGAGAGTTTTCAGAGAAGAAATATATGAAGTGAATAATAAGACTTATTATTCTTGGTCCCTAGAAGCAGAATAGCACAATGAGTGAAGCTGCAAAGAGGCAAAGGCAGAAAGTGTTCCTGTTATCAGGGAGTTTACATTTCAATTGGGGAGATAAAATGTAATAACTGGGTATATTTAAAATACATATGGAATATCTGGAACATAATCTCAGAGGGAAAGGAATAGCACCTTGGTGGACTGGCAAAGGTCTCTTGAAGAAGGTAAGATTGGAGCTAACTTATTTTTTTTCAGTTTTTAAATTTCAAAATATATGCAAAAATAATATTCAACCTTCATGTTGCAAAAATTGTCTTCCAAATTTTTCTCTCTCCCTTCCTCTCTCCCTCTCCCCTAGACAACAAGGAACCCAATATAGGTTAAATATGTGCGATTCTTCTAAACATATTTTCAGATTTCTCATGCTGCATAAGAAAAATCAGATCAAAAAGGAGAAAAAAAAATGAGAAAGAAAGAAAAAAAACCCAAGCAAACAACAACAAAAGGTTTTGATCCATATTCAGTCCCCACCTCTGGATGCAGATGGCTCTCCATCACAAGACCATTGGAATTGGCCTGAATCACCTCATTGTTGAAAAGACCCACAATTTTGGAGCTAAGTCTTAAAGGAAATCCTGATTTTATCTAGACTTTAAAGTATGAGTGAAATTGGACAGCTACAGAGAAAGGATTGGTGCATTCTCACCCAAGAAAAGATGTGAGCAAAGGAAGGAATTAGAGAAACCATAAATAGACTGAAGCTACCAACTTAGCCCTTGATTTGAATGAAGAGCTCACTAACCTTAAGCTAGGTAAAGGCACAGTGATTAAATAAAGCAAATGCTGGTCCTGGGAATCAGAAAGAGCTGAATTCAATTCTATTCTCAGCTACTTGCTAACTATGTAAACCTGGGCAAATTACTTAATAGCTTTCTGCCTCAGTTTCCTCATCTGCAAAATGGAGACAATAAGTGTAGCTCCCTCTCAGAGCTGTTGTGAGGATCAAAAAAAAAGATAATATTATGCAAAGTCAAAGTGCAATATTATTGTTGTTATTATTATTATTACTATTTGTGAGATCCTTAACAATTCATTTAGCCTTGCTGATTGTCAGTTTTCTCACTTATAAAATGATTAAATGGGAGTTATTAGACCTTACTGTATTGTTTTGAGAATTAAATGAGATGGTATATATATATATATGCATATATATATATATTTATATTTATATTTATATTTATATATGTATATATATATGTATATTTGGATGTATATGCCATATAAATGTGTGTATATGTGTATATGTCATAAATATGTGTGTATGTATATGTATATATGTATATATACATATATATAAAGTTCTCAGCATAATTTAAAGTGCTACATTATGATCCTTATCATAATAGTTATAATTAATTATGATTAGATTTAAAAGGTTTGAACTAATGACATCAAAAGTCATTTGTGATTTGCTATGTGACCTTGGAGAAGTCAGAATAGCAGGCCTTTCAGATCTCTTCCACCTGGAAATCTATAAAATTCTGGAGGAAGTTCTCAATGATATCCTTCCTTCACAGCAGACTCATTTGGGACCATCAGGGGGCCAGGTAAACTGAGGTTTAAAAAAAGCCTTAAACCTGGTCTCTAGGAGGCTGACTTGCTCCCTGGAGAAAAAACAAAAAGATCTTTCTTTCCTCTCCAGTGTGTCCTCAGCTCTTTGCTTCAGCAGGGCTTCCAGCTTTGCTTGGCAGGCCTGGTTCCTGGGTTATGAGCAAATAAAACAGATCAAACAGAGAGCACATTCTCAGTGGCTGTGAAACGCTGGCACTGGACCAAGGACCATTGTGTGGCCGGATAGAGTTACTGCTGAGCAGAAAGGGGGAAAAAAAAAACTGGATAGAAGGGTGGGGTAGGGCAGGATGCCTGTTTCCCAGAGCTAAGAGTGGGGAAGGTAGAAGGGTTTCTGGGAACAGCCCATGCACCCACCTTCTGCCCTCTCTTTACTCCATAACTTCAACAAAATCTTTCCTTTATTTCTTGTTAGAATGAAGATCTTTAAAGATAAGCATGTTTCAAAGAAAACTGGATTTCACACTTTTGGACAACTCGTATCACTTCACTGATCCTCAGTTTCCTTATATATAAAATGGGGATTTTCTTGGAAGTCATGGAGCAAAGTGGGAAAAAAATTTCTGAATTTGCCATCAGAGGAGTTGAGTTCATGATATTTTTGATCCTTGACAGCAAACCTGCAGGAGCAGGACCCTGAATTTAGAGCTGAAAGGGACCACACAAGTTAGGGTACTGTGCGTTTGGAGTCAGAGAACCTGAGTTCATCCAGATTCTGCCCCTTACCAGTTCTGAAGCTTTAGGCGGTGTGACTGAGCTCTCTAAAATGAGAACTTTGGCCCAGATAGCTCCAAGGTCCTTTGCAGCTCTAGATCTGTAATCTGTCATAAAAGGTCTTTGAATTAAGAAGTCCAGGGGATCACAGAGGGTGGCTAATCCAACACCCTTCATCTGCAGATGCAGAGACTGGCTCAGGGTGGGGAAATAATGTGGCCAAAGAAGTAAATAACAGAGCCGGGATCTGAATCCAGCTCTTGAGTTCCTATAACTTGATAACATAACCTTTGGAGTCCCTTTCATCTCCAAATGTAGAATGATGCTGCTGACTCATCCTCATTGTGAGGATCAATTGATGATGTAGGGGGGCAGCTAGGTGGTGCAGTAGATAGAGCACCAACCCTGAAGTCAGGAGGACCTGAGTTCAAATCTGGTCTCTGACACTTAACATTTCCTAGCTGTGTGACCCTGGGCAAGTCACTGAACCCCTATTGCCTCAGCAAAAAACAAAAAACAAAACAAAACAAAACAAACAAAAAAGCTGTAGTATGCTATACTATACTAATTACTGGTCAAGTCCGCGTGCTTTTATTAAGCATCTACTATACACTAGGAATTTCTGTGTTCTATTAGGATCATTAATTATTAACATAAATATTTTGTGGTAGTGTTATGGATATTGTTCTCTCAGGGAACTTTTGCTCAGAATGTCCTAGTGGAACAACAGACCTTTATGTTCTCTTGCAGCTTCCTTGCCCAAGGTTAGCGACATAAGGACCCTGGACAGAGATCATCTGCAGATGTCAACTAACCTTACCTCACATTGTATTCTGCCCTGGTTCTCACCCGCTCTTGATCACAGCAACCCATAAACCCAGGGCTCAAGGTGAGCCAACCTTTAGCTTTGTTTGCTCATTCCTAGTGTAACCTTGGGCCGATGCCCCCCTTCCCAAGGTCACAGCTCAGTGCTTTGGTTCCTTCCAGCTCTAAATCCATGATCTGGTCATTTCCCCGTGGAGTCCATTTCTACATCTGTCCCTCACCTCCCATTTCCCCTACAAAAGATTCTATAAAATGAGTCAAAGGCCTCTTTTTATACATGTAAAAATGAAACAGTTGCAAGGGTCCTTTGAGATTATTCAAAACCCACTGAACTCATCTGGAAAAATATCGGGGCCAACCTTGAAATCCAGGAACTCTGAGTCCAACCCACGTGTTCTTTCTGTCACATCCTGGCTGATGTTGTGGTTTGGGGCCACAGAAGAGAGGGAAGATAATTGATTCACACATGAATTAAACCCCATGATCTAGTTCTCCCAAGAACCTCGCTGGGGTCCATTGAATAATAGATCACTTAATAAAAACATTGGGATGACTATGAAGACATTTAATTCCAGATCTTCAAATCCTTTCATTCAGTAGTCTCGTTTGGCCAATGGGGAAAAACTATAAAAATATATATGGAATATTTTGGCCAAGATTACTGCAATAAAGGGGCAAGTGGGCTGTGGAGGAGCAGGTCTGGAGGAGGTAACAATATCATCTTGCAATTGTATACTATTATTAAGTTTTGCAAAATACCTTATAAACCTGATAGCACCTGTTCTTCATAAGGACCCTCTAAGGTTAGTATTATGATTAGCCCCATTTCACAGAGGAGGAAACTGAGGGTGACAAATGTAAAGTGATTTACCCATGTCATCCAGCTAGTGTCTGGGGTGTGATTGCCTTCTTGCTGCTTCCTCTTAGAGTCCTGCTTGAGTTTCCTTCAAGATGTAGCTGCTGCTGTTTTCTCCAGAAAAAAAAAGCCTTTTGTGGTCCTAGAAGGTGCTAGGACCCCTCCCCAACTGCCTGCTCTTCATTTTGTGTGCTTTCTGAGTGTACCTTCGTGTCTCCTTGTTGGGTTGGAGGGTCCCTAAGGACAGGTGTCAGTTCACTTGTATTGCTAGTGCCTCGCCCAGTGCCCAGCACTGGACAGAGATCATCTGCAGATGTCAACTAACCTTACCTCACATTGATTCTGCCCTGGTTCTCACTCGCTTTTGATCACAGCGACCCATAAACCCAGGGCTCAAGGTGAGCCAACCTTTAGCTTTGTTTGCTCACTCCTAGTGAAAGGCTGGTTGATTGATCTGAACTCAAATCTTCTTGCCTCTGAGCCCGTCCTCTCTCCAGTACATCTGATTGCCTCTCAGGATCCCAGCAAAGCTGGCTGGTACGGCAGATAAAAATATTAGATTTTGAGTCAAGAAGGATTGAGTTCAATTATCACCTTAAAGACTTACTAGGTGTGTAATTGGTAGCCTCAGTCTTCTCATCTAAAAATGGGGATAGCAAAAATATCTGCCTCTTGGGTTGTTGGGATGATCAAATGAGATTGTATGAGAGGGATTTGAAAAATTTAACATACCATATAAATGCTGGCTGATATTATTATGAAAGGTAACGCAGCTTGGCCTGGTGATTTATTTATCTATTCAGGGCCTCCTCAGTTTCTTTATATGGGCTATGACACTAATAATGGGTCTTTGCCACTTACTGATGAGGTAAAGCATCACTTGTGAAATGATGTCTCTAAGAGTGCTTTGTAAGCTAGAAAGCATTGAATGCCATATAACAGAGGGAGGGGGAGGGAGAAGTCAGATTTCTAAGAGTGCTTTATAAGTCAGAAGCATTGAATGCCATATAACAGAGGGAGAGGGAGGGAGAAGTCAGGCCTAAAGAGATGAGCAAAGGGATTTAGGATCCTTAGGTTAAAATCCTGTCTCTGACCGCAATTGTGCATTCAGGGGCAATTCACTTCCACTCTGGGGCCTCAGTTTCTCCATCTGTAAAATGAGGAGGTATTTTCCCCACCTGCTTCGCAGGGTTATTGGGAAGATAAGACTTTGCAGACCTGAAAGAGAAAGAGTAACGAGTAAAGGAAACTGCCCGTCCCCTTTCCCCTCAGCTAGCATTCTCAGAGTCCCGGCAGGCCCTCACCACTGTCAATGTGCCCTTTTAACCATCACTTAATGCATACATCACAGCCAGGCCTGCCTCAGTCCTTGAAGCCAGCCCTGGGGTGGCCCCCAGGCCAGGGCCTGCTGTCCCGTTCCCGCCTTGTTGCTGGCTTAAGGCTGGATTACTGTCTTGTGTCTGAGAGCCCGGCTGCCAGGTGGGCAGGGAAAGCTGGCAAAGCTGGATTGGCTCCTTTGTGGGCAAGGACTCCGTGTGCTCCCTGCAGCCCCAGCAAGTTCTCAAAGTTGGCTCCTGGGAGGCTTGTTGTGTTTGCTTCAGTGTTCCAGTTGTTGTACGTTGGCCCTTTTGCTCCTCTCAGATGGCAGAAGAGTCCAGTGGCCTCAGGACATCCCACAGTCTGGAGAAGAAGAAGATCTTGCGCTCCACTAAGACAGCTTGGCTGCCCCTTGATGAACAGCAGCCTCCACCTCCCAGCGAGGGAAGTGGGGATTCTCCCATCCAAAAAATAGGTGAGCACTTGGCCCTGTGAGTGCTGGAATGGGGCGGGGGGCAGATAAAGTGGCGCCAGATTTGTCCCGTCTCCTTTGCTGAATTTGGCAATAAAATTGGGGAGAATATTTCCTCTGGTGCTCCAGAAGGAAATCCTCCAAGCTACAAAAAGGTGGACATTGGAGGCTCCAGATGCTGAGATGGGGGTGATGGGTATGGCTCCCACTCTGAGTGGGACCCTGAGAGCCTCTTCCAAATGTTTAGGACCCCAAAATCAGACTTGGAGCTGGAAAGGCCCCGGCCGGCAGCTTAGCCCCACCCTTCCACTTATAGAGTAGACCAAAGTCTAAAACTGAATTAGCTTGTCCAAAGTGGGCCCCCTGGTAAAAGGTGGCAGAGTCCTTCACGCAATAGCAGGCACAGGATGGGCCTCTGCAGAGAAGTTGTTGACAGCAGTAACACACCACGTTTTATTTTCTTTGCGAGGAACAGACATTTGGGGGGTTTCTGCTTAAATCAGCCCACTCCGGGTACCTTCCTGGGAGACGGGCAGGATCCTCTCCAGTCTGACAGTCTTTCAACACCCCTCACAAGGAGTGAAAGCAAGTAGCATTTGGCAGGAGGGAGCCTCAGCAAACCAATTCAGCAGCTGGTAGACAACCGGGACACAGACAAATACTGAATGGGAGAGAGTTCCTTACCCAACCCTGTCCTTTGGGCCACCTGTTCATTAGCTGGAGCCGTGGCAAGCTTCCTTCTGAACCAGAGACCTGACCTGACATCTGGGGTGTCACCGCAGGTTTGGGAATGGCCGGGCTGTTAAGATGCTCTCCCTTTGTCCCTGGAGGAAATGCAAATGGGGCCAAGAGCCTGGCAGAGAATGGCTTGCAAATAAACACGGCTGGCAAGGTGCCTTAAGTAAATGTCCCCATGATGTAGGCAGAGGCTTAGGGTGGGGAAAGCAAGGCCGTGATTTCTCTCCCAAAGGCAAAAGACAAAAGACTCTTATTTACACTTTTCCCATCTCTGTCTTGGTGCCGGGTAATCTGAAGTGAATTCGAACTTCATGATTCCAGGATCCTGCCCTGCGTTATTTACTTATTTATTTTGGAGCTCTTTATTTTTTTTTTCCCTCTGCCTTCCTTTGCCAGTTTGCATTCCGTTCCCAGGAAAGGTTGGCTCCAGCAAACGTGAGGGTTTGGGTATTGGGGGGAAATATTTAATAAGTTTATAGAAAAATAAGATAAAATATGTCGGGAAAAGAATAAAAATACAGCTGTTGCCAAAGGACTCAAGAATGAGGGAAATCCTGAGCTTTCCTCTTATAGTATTGGGGACTAACTTTGTTTCTTTCTCCTTTCCAGAGAATTCTAGACAAGAAAGTATACAGCAGTGGCTGAACTCTGGGTTCTTGTAAGTGTTTCTTTCTCTTGGGTCTTCCATAATTGAAAGTTAGAGCTATCCATTCACCAAACTCCTACTTTCCATATCAGTGTGAATGGGGAAGGGGAGAATCAGTGGAGAAACAAGTTGTTTCAGGTTGAAACCTGAGTTGATCTTGCCTCATTTATGTACCCTAAATCATGCCAGGCTGCCAAGTGCAAGTACAGGGGATCTTAACCTTTCTCTGTGTGTGTGTGTGTGTGTGTGTGTGTGTGTGTGTGTGTGTGTGTGTGTGTGTATGTGTGTGTGTGTGTCTGTGTGTCTGTGTATGTGTGTGTGTGTATGTGTGTGTGTTTGTGTGTGTGTGTGTGTGTGTGTGATGCATTCCTTTGGCAATTTAGTAAAACTTAGGGAATGCTTCTTGAAATAATAAATCATTTCTTTATTTTTAATTTATTATTCTTTATGAAATAGTAAATATGAAATAATTATTAGCAAAATGTATTTTAAAATTTTAAATATATTTAAAATATAAATTTAAAAATATATATATTTATTAAATCAGCCCACTCCCAGTACCTTCTTGGGAGATGGGCAGGATCCTCTCCAGTCTGACAGTCTTTCAACTCCCCTCACGAGGAGTGAAAACAAGTAGCATTTGGCAGGAGGAAGCCAGGACAAAGTTGGGTAATATTAAATATTAAATTTAAAATGTAAGTAAATAATAAATATGAAATAAATTTACGAAATGATAAACAAATAAAATCTAAATAAAGTATATATAATTATAAAGAAAACCAATTCTATTTTTAAAAAAATTATCAAAATACCGTTTTTTTAAAAAGGGTCATGGAACCCAGGTTGAGAACCTTTGGCTTATTGGATTACCCTCCTGTAAGGACTTTTATCAAGGCATGTAGAACATAAAAGCAGCAGGGTACAATAGATAAGGCCTGGTCTTGAAGTTAGGAAAGCTCTCCTCCATATGGAGGAGAATGTGAAGGGATCAAGTCATTTAATTTTAGAAAATTGCCTAGGGTTACTAGGGTACTCTAAGACAGGTAATTCTCTAAGAGTATAAATTACAAGTGAGATGGCGATATTGGTGCTCTTTCTGCTGCCTCTAAACCACCATACCAGACTCTAGATCCTAGCTAAATACCTTAATTTTCACTTCAGAGACAGAATTGGAGGATTTTTCAGTGATTTGTAAATTACTACACTATAATTGCTTAACTTCTGAGCTTAAGTAGTGAATTAAGTATGATCCAAAATAGAAATAATGATTCTGGTCTCTGCTGACATGATTTGGGATTCTGAAAATTCACTCTGAATGAAGTCCACATGTGGACTTGTCATCATGTTGTCTTCTTAGTTAAAAAATAAATTGGGTGCCATTTATTTCAATTCATTTTTTTGATGTCCAATTGTTGTATTTGTTGACAGTCTCACAGCACATGGAAACTTGCAGCAAGCCATTGACCGAACAGGTAAGCGAAGAGAAACTATGTTGGGTGGGTCACATGGGTGTGTGGAAAAGGGACTGGTGGTAGAGACCTTTGTCACTTGGTTGTTAAAGAAAAAAGCAAGATTTCATTGAAAACTGGAGATGCATAAGAATTTAATAACCATCTAATTTAAGACAAAATTAAGCAAAGTAGAAATTACACTAGATTTGGACTCAGGAGAACAGTTTGAAGATGACCTCTTCTTACTTAAGCAAGTAAGTTGCAATATGAATATCAGTGCTAATCTAGCATTTATCACATGTGTTCAAGGTTTGCACGTGGTCTACAGATATTATCTCACTTGATTCTCACAGCAATCGTAGGAAATAGGCATCCTCATTTTGAAAATTGAAGAAACTGAGAACAAGTGCCTTACTTTGGATCCCTCATCGCCTAAGTGCCTGGAGCTGGATTTGAACTCACATTTCTCTGATGCAGCACTCTAGCCACTGAGCCTTCTTGATGCCTAATCTCTTATTTACCTTATAATTAAATGAGTGGGGTGACTAAACAACTATAATGGACCTTCCAGCTCTATGTCTGGAATCTTACATAGTGGAAGGAACCAGAAGTGTAAGAAAGGTGAGACCATGGGGCTTGGGCCCAGGGCAGAAAACTTAGCACTACAAACATCATCTTGTGGAGCTTCTCCCTTGTTTGCTCCGATGATAGAGTAGTGGGGATCCCATCCAAGGAACATTTCTTTGCTATCAATAGTTTATAAACTATAAGTGCCTTTTCCTCCAGAGGTCATTCCCTGAAGGAGTCTGCTCTTCCTTTCTCTCCCCATTACTGGTTTGTTCTGGAAAGTACCAACTTTAGGACTGTGACCAATTTATTTAACCAGTCTGGACTTCAGTCTCCTCATCTTTAAATTGGGAGGGTAGAACCAGATAATTTTTGAGACGTTTTCTGTTTCTAGGTCCTGGGACTATCCAAAAAGACAAGAACTTCAAAAGAATAATTTTTCTCCTCTTCAAGCTAGTTGATAACTATAGAGAGTGGTGCTGGGCTTGGAGTCTCCAAAGCTACCTCAAAGACTTATTAGCTGTATCACCTTAGTCAAGTCATTTATCTTCCTCTGAGCTTAATTTTCCAACCATCTGGAAAAGAAGAAAGGGGATTCAGTGACCTAAAGATCTCTCCAAGTTTTAAATCTAAGGTGATATAACTCCACATCACCCATGTGCTTAAGTACTGTGAGTGCTGATGGTACTAGGAGAATTGATACCTTCAAGAAATCTCTTTCCAGTGTAGTTTTATACATAGATTAGGAGTGTTGGGCCCAAACTAAGGAAGCCTCATTCCCTGAGTTCAAATCTAGCTTCAGGTACTTCTATCATCATCTACATTTAATAGATGGGGAAGTTGAGACCAAACAGACTCAGAGCTTTTTCTATCATCACTTCTCTAGAAAATGGTGGGATTGTGATTCAAAGTTCAACCTTTATATACCTGGCCCAGAGTCCTTTGCATGGCACTGGATTATCTCTATGGCAGGAAGGTAAGATAAGCTTTTGAGCAGGATCAAAATTTGGATCAAGAAAAGTAACATGAAAATTGGGCCCAAGGCAGTTTGTGGTAGAAAGATGAAGAAGAGACTTCTTGCTTGACCATTAGCATAACCCAGAGACAAGGAGATAAAAGGCTGAACAAGGGTAGTTTGGGTGAGAAGAGAGAACAGATCAATATGAAAGTTCATTGAAAGAAAATTCACAGGACTTGAATGAACACGAATCACAGAATTGCTCGACTTCTGAGTTGGATGGAACCTCTTCAGCTACCTTGTCCAACACACATCAAAAAAAGCATCCCCACTCCAACATTTCCTGAGAGAGAACACTCTAGGATCTTGTAGATTTCCAATAGGGATGAACCCATCATTTCCCATTCTACTTTTAGATAGTACTAATGGTTAGGAAATTTTTCCTGCTATCAAGCCCAAATCCAACCCTCTGCAACTATTGTTCCTAGTCTCTCTGGCTGAGAACTAAAAGAATCTAATCCTCAGTTCATATCCGCAACCTTTCCAAAACTTGAAAACAGTCGCCATCTTCTCCTTTCTCCCTTCAGTTTTCTCTTCTCTAGACAAAATATCCTGAGTTCCTTCCACTGATTCTTATTGGCATTCCCTTGCATATTAAATAAAGATGAGGAATGAGTCAAAGATAATTTCAGGGTATGAAATCTGGGTGACAGGGTGGATAGAAGACTCCGGTATTTATGGGATCAGCCTGACACCAGCTCTAAATCGGAATCACTTTCTGATCAGTCCACCAGATCCCCTGATGATACAATACAAGTAAAGACTGACTATGTTCTTCTAAGGAACCTGGTCATGCAGTAGTTAAATGCCCTGGAAGCTGCTAAAATGCTATTCTTGTCAAGGCTTGTAAAAATGTAATCTGACTCTTCTGTTGGAATATATTCCAAAGAACCAAATGTCTTCCATGAATCAGTCAGAAATGCTTATGGAAACCGAAATTAAAAATGTTTTCTAAGCCAATGAAGGTGCTAATGAGGGCCTTCTGTATCTCTAACGACATCTTCTCCAAGAATACATCTTGCAGGGTGAAGTTCAATGTCTGCTGTTTCAGATGGTAGAAGGCAGCTTAACAGTAAGAAGGATGGCAGGAGATTAAAGGAGGTAAAGGGGAATTGGGAATTGGCAGGTTTTTTTGCCCAGAAATGGCCATGGTTCAAGTGAAGCTCATGAGTGTTCTGAGTCTCTACTGAGGGAACCTGTGCCGAGGTGAGGATGGTAGTGGTGGGTATCACAGAAGCACTGTCTTAGGCACTGAGGGCAGAGGAAACTTGATGGCGACATAGCGTCACTAAATCTCTGAATTGGAAGAGCCATTTTGTCTAAGCCGAAGGCAAAAGGGTCCCCCACTGTAACATAAACAACAAATGTTTGACTCTTCCATGTGCCCTGATGCAGCCTACAGTCTAGTAGGAAGAAAAGTTCCCCACTCAGTGATTGATGTACAATGGAGAAAGGGATACAATTTGTGCTTTCAATGATGGTGGAATCCCCCAGTGGGGAAACTCTGACCAACGCAGCCTGGTACATTATCGACAACTTCTCATCTTTGAGATTTGCCCAGAGCAGGGAGGAGATAAGGGCCTTTTCCAGAGACACATAGTCAGTATTTGTTAGATGTGACATCTAAACCTAGGTCCTCCTCCCTTCCCGGCCAGCTCTGCCCACTATGTCTCCCATTCACTTAAATCATTTCATATGAAGAAGGGATGTGTTCTGGTAGATGCCATCCTGGACTTGAAATCAAGAAGACTGGGTTTCAATCACCTTTGACACCAAATGTCTAACCCTTGATAAGCTGTGTAAGCAATTTCTTAGTCTCTTCTGGCTTAAAATCTGTGATCTGATGGGATCACAGAGAAAAAAGAGAAAAGTTGAAAAAAGGTACAGAATCAAGAGGAGAGAGTTGGAGGTCACAATGTCTGAGAGAAGAGGAAGAAAGGGAGAGCAAAGAAAGAAAGGCCAAGGGTAGATTTTTGAAGAAAGTCAATATTAAAGAAGCAGAAAAAGATAAGAACTAAGCACAGGACAAAGAGAAGGAAGAAAGAGACTTGTTCAGGCTCACACAGCTAGTAAGTGAATTTGAACTCAGTCCTTCCTGACTCTAGATCCATTGCTTGTTCTACAACTCTCTCCTGCCTCTCTCAGTTCTGGCCCCAATCCTCCCTTTGATTCACTATTTAAGCTAAAAAAATCAAACCTACAATTACACTGTGGGTCCATGATCTGCTTTTCACCGGTAATAATCTTTTTGGGGGGTTCTTTGAGTTTTTTATCTTTATAACTTTTTATTTTCCCAAACATATGCAAAGATAGTTTTCAACATTCACCCTTGCAAAGTCTTTTGTTTCAATTTTACTTCCTCCTTCCCCTTCTCCCCCCTCTCCTACACAGCAAGAAATCCAATATAGGTTAAACACGTGCAATTCTTTTGTACATATTTCCACCCTTCTCATGCTGCACAAGAACAATCAGATCAAAAAGGTAACAAAATGAGAGAAAAACACAAGCAAGGAAACAACAAAAAGATGAAAATACTATATTGTGCTCCAGATTCGCCTCAGTTCTCTTTCTAAATGCAAATGGCTCTCTCCAGCACAAGCCCATTGGAAATGCCTTGAATCACCCCGCTAAGCCTCAGTTTACCCTTCTGTGCATAGGGATGGCAATATCATTACTAGGGAGATTTTGCGAAAAGGGCATTTTTCAAGCAGGAAGAACAAAAAATGGAAGCTATTATTTTAATTCTTGAAGATGTTGTCTTGCTGTTTCTCCTATCTGCCTCTCTTCAGAGAAGTGACTTATGAAGTTTGGGCAGAAATGGCTTCATCATGGCCTAAATAAGAAGTAAGAAACATAATTCTCTGGGTTACCTGGCTATCCCACCTCCAAGTTCCCATGATGACCAGCAATGAAGAAACAAAGCAGAACATTATAAAGAAACTTACAACTTGTTTATGTCTGTCCTAGAAGATGAAGTGATAAAGAAATTTTATTAGAACCCAATAAGATCCTCCAAACAAGATTAACTTTCGTATCCAGTGGATTCCAAGAGATTGAGCACATAGGAGAGGATAATAGAAATAGGTTAAAAGATAAGATTCTGGATTTAGACCTTATCGTGAAGTTCAGCTAAACTTGATCATTTTAGGAGAACTCCACCTGATAGGTAGAGAAAAAATAGACAACTGGAAAAAACAAACCTGTAAGCATGTTTGGTAGTCAATGCCAAAAGATAGTGAAATCACCATATACAGGAGGCCCCAGTGCATTATTATTTTCAATTTATTTTTAATTTATTTTTTAAAATAAGCATTTCTATAACATAGTGGAATAAAAAGATGATTGCAAATGAAACTGCAAATTTATTATTTACAAGTTGCTATTTCTTTTAAATCTATAATAAAGTTACTGTGTACTTTTTTTCCTTTCCTCCTTTCCTCTCCCTCCTCCTAGACTTGTGCTAAAAGTCGCATTGTTTTGAAAGCACTGAGGGGCTCAGGATTCCAAATATTTCAAAGAGGGGAAGATAATACTGATATGAGAAAAAAAACAGATGAAATTACTCATAATACAAGAGAACTCATCAGTAACTCCCTACTTTTTCATTCCAATAAAATAGAGAGAGAGGATGTACTTGATAAAAAGATGAGGAAGGAAAAGGTGATTTTCTACAAATAATTGTCTATACTACTCCACAGCTTCATGTCATAATTGACTGAGAATTATAAAGAACTCAAGTTCCATTGTACCTGTGTGATGTAGATTATTTTTAAATGTATTTAACTCAGTGGAACAAAATTTACCTTTGGACTCCAAAAGCTTTTTTCTCCAAAAAGAAGTTTCTTATGGATATGTTAAAGATGCTATGCTATCTCTTGGTGAGACAACTTTGTTCAAGGATCCTCCACTTATCATTATCTATAACAGAAAACAAAAGGAAGAGTGATTAGTAACAAGGTTTTCATCCCATTGTGGTGAAGGATATTCTGCACACATAATGAAAGAGAGATATTGAGATCCTTCAGCCATAAGATTGGCTGGTCTAACAATTCACAGAAGAAAAACCCAAGTAAAAACTGTCCAGTCTCCATCCTGTTGTAATCAGTTGGACATAAAATTGATTAAGTTAGTGCATTCATCTGTTTTCTTTGGAAGGGTACAGTGGCTGGACAGTGAGCTAGTCTTAGAATAAAATAGGAGGAAGAAAGTGAATTAAGGCATACAGGGCTTGACACATTCCCCAAATTTTCTGTGATTTAAAGCATGACATTTTAAAAACTGATATTCTTCCACTGGTACTGTAATGTTGTGGACTATAGAACACCACAATCTCTAAAAAAAGTAAGCATGGGAGTGATCCAAAAGGCAATGGGAAAAATACTACAAGTCTCAGAGAAAACATGCAGAAGTAGGAGGGGGAAAGGTCACAGGGTGAGAACAAGGAAGAACAGAAGAATATCTCAAGTACTTCACTGGTATCCACTATTAGATCCTTTATTAGTGCTTCATATTCACTAGGCCAGGGCTTCTTAAACTTTTTGCACATGCTACCATTCTCTTTCTCTCTGCCTCTTCTCCGTCTTTTCCTCTCCCTTTCCACCTCCCCTTCTTCTTTTTTCTTCTTCTTGTCCTTTCTTTTTCTTTCTTTCTTTTCTTTCTTTGTTTCTTCTTCCTTTCTCTCTATCTCTCTTCTTTTCTCCCCCTCTCCTCTCTCACTCTTTCTCATTCTCTCTCTTTTTTCTCTCATTTTCTCTTCTTCTCCTTTTCTCTTTCTCATTCTCTTTCCGCATACATACATACTTATATATGTAATTATCCTTGTGCTCATTGACTCATTGACTGTTTGATTGAAAAATTCCACAGATTCAGAGCAGATCTGGCTAACTCTAATTATGACCACTGGAAGGAGTCACCAAAAAGATGATGCTGTCTGTAGCCTATAAGAATTATCTAAGTAGTGCTGTGGAGTTCGGCTAGGAGGCAGGAAAACCTAGGTTTATGTCACTAGCTATGTTATCCCGACCCAGTTATTTAACGTCTTTGTTTCGGTTTCCACAAGTATAAAATGAGGATAATCACAGCACCTACCTCCCTTGGTTGTTGTGAATACATAATAAGATCATATTTGTAAAGCACTTAGTACAGTCTAGAATTGTATTAATAATAATGCTCTTAATAAATGCTTCTTTCCTCCCTTCTCCCAATCAATAATGCAGCAGGGGGAAATGCAATAGAGAGAACAACCAGATGGGTCTGGCCAATAATGTAACTGAGCATCCTAGTGGCCCTCTGGATACGACTAGCCCAGGTCACAGTCATGATCAAAAGCTCATTCTGAGGGGTGAGCCAGCCCACCCTTACTTGTTGCCTTTGCATTTCTGTAAAACTGTTAAGCTACAATTTTGGCGTTAGTGGAATTCATGAAGGTGGTGGTCGTGGAATCTCTCTTTGTATAGATGGAGACACTTGAGGCCCGTGGAGGCTAAATGATTTTTTGAAAGTTTTCAGTAGCAAGTGGCTAAGGCAGAATTTCTGGGTAGCCCATTGGCCTCCCAATCCAGGCTTCTTGTAGCCAGTTCCTTTGCTCCTTGTTTGTTGAGGCTTGTGATTTCCTTTGTGAGGAGAAAGACATAGAAAGACCCTTTCCATTTTTTCTTGGAGAAACGCCTGGGGCATTGAGATTAAATGACTTGCTTAACTTCACCTGCATGAGGAAGCTGGGCGGCTCAGTGGATGGAGTACTAGATCTGGAATTAGGAAGATCTGAGTTCAAATTTAGCTTCAGACATTGACTAGTTCTGTAACCGTAGGAGATTCTTTGACTCATTACTTACCTAGCCTTAATCACTAAATGGGTACAGCCTCAGTCAAAGTCAAAGACAAAGGGGCCTTTTGAAGACCTTAGCCTTTAAAAGACCAAAGTCCCCCACTACATCCAGGGCCATCTCCAGTGGTCTCGATCTATATCTTATCACTAGACCCAAATGGCTTTCGAGGGGAAACTGAGGCAAGGGACCTTGCCCAGCCGTTCCCCACTTAAATCCAATTCTCTTGCAAGTCATGGCAGCACCTCCCTGAAGTCATAGTCCTCCTTGAGAACAAAGGACAAACAACAGCAAGGCAGGTTACTAAATCTCTGTTTGCTAATCTACCAGAGAAGAAAATGGCAAGCCATTCCAGTATCCTTGCCAAGAAAACCCCACACAGTCATGAAGATTCTGGCATGACAATAACAGAGCAACAGCAACAAGTTCCCTTAGCCAAAGTGTGTCAGAGGTATTATCTGGACCCAGATTTGAAGCATAGAATCCATTGTAGCCCCAAACACCCCCCAGACTGTCCTATCATTGAATGGCTCAGGGTTAACCTATTGATTGCTCTTGACTAACAGTGTGCTTCTTTTGGGTAAATCATTTCTTTATTTCCCTAGTGCTTAGCACAATACCCAGCATAAGTACCTAGCTTAACAAATGTTGGAGCTGATTGACTAAAGAACACGTGGTTCTAGGAGAATTCATGAGAAGAAAAATAACTGAGCTGGGACAAGAAATAAAAGTGCTATCCACCATCCCCACCCATCCCTTTGTTATTGGCTAGCCGAACTCCACAGCACTACTTAGATAATTCTAATAGGCTACAGCATCATCTTTTTGGTGACTCCTTCCTGTGGTCATAATTAGAGTTAGCCAGATCTGCTCTGAATCTGTGGAATTTTTCAATCGAACAGTCAATGAGCACAAGGATAATTACATATATAAGTATGTATGTATGTGGAAAGAGAATGAGAAAGAGAAAAGGAGAATAAGAGAAAATGAGAGAAAAAAGAGAGAGAATGAGAAAAAGTGAGAGAGGAGAGGGGGAGAGAAGAAGAGAAATAGAGAGAAAGAAGGAGAGAGAAAGAGGAAGAAGAAACAAAGAAAGAAAAAGAAAGGACAAGAAGAAGAAGAAGAAGAAAGAAGAAGAAGAGGGGGGTGGAAAGGGAGAGGAAAAGATGGAGAAGAGGCAGAGAGAAAGAGAATAGTAGCATGTGCAAAAAGTTTGGCACCCTTTGTTCCAATGTAAAACCTGAGGAAAAATGGAAAAGAAGATAGGATTAAAAAAGAAGGATATCTCATGATTTTCTGGCCATGAAATCAAATCAGGCCTGCTTTGATGTCTGGTTTCCTGGCGAACACATTTTTTCCTTGTATGAGACAAAAAAGAAAACAAAACAATAACCAAAGGATATTTTTCATTGCAGATTCTTTGAATAAACAAGGAGTGGTTCCAGAGGCAGTGAAGGACTACATGAGGTAGGTCACAGGATGGATCCTTGTTCCCTCCAGGTATGTCACAGTCACGTCTTTGAAGTGGGAGATGGCTGAGGGAAGATGATTGTTCCTAGTAGCCCCATCTTAATGATGGCAGTTATGAAAGAAAAAATTCTCCCTTGGCCTTGCCATGGTGCTAATGAGCTTTTGTTAGCTTGGAGCAAAAAACAAGTTCTTTTTCACGATAAGTAGATTAATTCAACTGCTCTTGGGTAGATTGGAAAATCAGTGGAACAGGGATATAGACAAAAGAGACAGCAGCCTTTCAAATGAATGTAATGGAATCATTAAAACAGTTATGCTGAAGCATTTACCGTGTTCTTATCATTAATCAGTTCTTATCATTAATCAGAGAGGTCAATTAATAACCAAAGTATTAACTTTTCTTTTGGATGGGCTCTGAGCTGGGCAGTGCCCAGAGAAACAATGGAATGATGGGAGGAAATATCCCTAGATTTGGCTGGAGTCAGAGGAGTTGAATTCAAATCATGTTTCTATCATTTACTGTGTGGTTGTACTTTCTTCAGTTACAAAATTAAAGGGTCAGATTGGATGGCCTCAAAGGTTACTTCCAATCCTGAATCTATGAACCTGTAATCCGTTGTTTTCTTGGATCTTGGAAAGCTGGGTGGCACAAAGGAGAAATAGATGATTTTAGAACAGAAAAACCAGCTTTAGACTCTTAATAGTCGTGTCTTAATAGACTGGGCAAATTGCTTAATACTTCTAGGTTTCCAATTCCTTATTTGTACATTTTGTCTAATAATAGTATTCCATGAGGTTTTATGAGAACTGATATAATGAGATAAAGTTCTATATAAATCCTAACTACTATCATTATCACTAAAATGCCGTCTCATGGAAAGGAGATGATAAGGGACTGGCTATTTAAGGGCCTTCCACAAGCTCAAAGCGAGCCACCCCAAGATACTCCCAGAGGTGTATTGAACCTGATAGTCTGAGGCTGTAAAAAATCTTTCTAAAACAAAGAGGTACTTGCCCAGTTAGATCAATGGCTCTTGCCCTTGGAAACCAAGCAGGTGACAATGGAATCCTGTTTGGGAGGTGACAAGCTGCCAACTGTGAGCTGTGCCAAGTGAGAGTACTCAGAAAAGTATTTCCACTCCTCTTCAGTTCTCACCAAACCTGTTTGTTGTATTCAGCCTAGGAGAGAAACTAGAGAGGGAGGGATTTGAAGAAGGCTAGTGGGAAAGGTCAGGGACAGGGGCTGAGAAGCCTGTTGGAGTTTAGCAATGTCTGCAAGGGGGTCCCATGATAGAGCTCTGGGGTCTATGGGACATGTCACACCTAGGTCCCCCCTACCCTAAAATAAGTCTTTCTTTGTTCCTCTTGACACCAATCACCGGTTCCATTTATTTTCTCTTTTTCAACATGAAACTTCTTGAAAAGTGATATACAAATGTTGCCATTTTCTCCCTGTGTTGGCTTGGGATCATTGGCTTCTGTCCCTGTCTCTCGGCTGAAACTATCCTGTCTAGAGCTAAAATTGAGTTCTTGGTCTCCAAATCCAATGACTTTTGCTACATTCTCTTTGACATTTCTGCTACTTGACCAGAAATCACACTCTCGGGGGAACCTTGAGCTGAATTGAATCCAAGAGATTGGGTCAAACCCTTTTATTTTGTAGACAACATCTTTCTCCTGGGAAAGATTCAACTTCAAACATGGGAAGAGAGTTATCATGAATTTCTCTCCCCCAACTCACATCTTCTTCATTGGACCATAATCTATGCTTCTTTTGGAGCTCTTCATCATTCTATTTTGCCTCCTCTGGATACTCTCTAGTTCATCAAAGTTCTCCCTAAAAGATGGTACCCAGGACTCTATAGTCAGACCAAGGGAAATTAGAACAGAGCCATTGCTTTTCTTGTCCTACTCACTGCCTGTCTTCATGGAATCCCAGAGCATCCTTCAGACCATATCAATCATGCATTCTACAGATGAATTGCCATCCGGTTGAGCTTTCATTAGCATGCACTTATGGAGTTGATTTTTTTTAATCCAAGGGTAAAATTTGATATTTATCGCCAATAAATTTAATTTCATTTGGTTTGGCCCAAAATTCTTGCTCATGGAGATGTTGTTGAATCCTGACGATGTTAGCTATCCCTGCAGGTTTTGTGTCTTACTCCAAATATATCAAGCATTGAAGATATCCCAGTATCTAAATCATCTTTCTAAATGGCACACAGAACAAGGCAAGCCTAGTTTCCTGGAGCACTCCATCTTCTTTTCAAGTTGTCATTGAAATTTTAATGACATTTCTTTAGTGGGTCTATGATTCCATCAATGTGGTACTCCCTACCTCCCTCCCTGATGAAGATCAGATTAGTCCACCTATGCCTTCTCATCCAATTTGACTTTTATACATAATTTCCCATGAATTCCACACAAGGACCTATCCACCAGGCCAGGGACTTTTCTTGCATCTCTTGACATTTTGTGAACACTATCCATTCCTCACATTTGAGTTAGTCTAATTAGCAAGATCTGAGTTCAATTTCTACTTAAGACACATACTAGTTGTATGATTCTGGACAAGTCACTTATTTGCCTCAGTTTCCTCATCTGCAAAAAGGCATAATAATATCACCTACATTCCAAAGTTGTTTCACGGGGATCTAATATGATGATGTTTGTGAAGCAATTTGCAAACCTTAGTGCTACCTAAATGCTAGTGATGATTATTTTAGGCTTACCTCCTTTTTTGCTCATACAATTTTGATTAACTTTTATGTTACTTCATAATGGCACGTTACTGGATAATATACTGTAGCCTACTCACTCCCAACATAGACTTCTCCACTGCCATTTGGTTAACCTGGAGCTTTAATTCTTCAGTGATGGGGATAGTCCATGCTTTCCAGTCCAATGGTATCACCAAAAAAAAATTAGAATAAAAAGGTGGACCTTCATTTCAGGGGAAAACTTGAGGTTCTTAAAAGCACTGTATCATTTCCCAAACACAACTGAACCTGCTCTTCCCTGATCAACTTCATTATTTAGTATAGTCTAGCCACAATGTCTGGCCAACAGATATATTCCAATTGACCAAGTCTATGGATTGTCCATACATATCATAGCCTGGGAAATAATTATTCTTTATTTATTTGATTTTTGCATAGAAGATAATTTGGTAGGAATATTTTGAATGATTATGAGTCTTCTTTAAGAGGCTTTGCAATGTTTCAGAGCTTGATACAGTTCATGTGACATTTTTCAAAATTAGAAATATCTTAAGGCCATCACCATCTCTAGAAATTTTCCTATTTCCTGGAAATTTGTCATGACAGTGGCAAATGTCTTTGGCAACTCACTTCTCTTTGTTTTCTGTCTCACTTGACATTTTAGAACCAAGTTATCTGCTATTGCATATTCCAAGGATTCTTGGATAACTTTAGTCTATTCATGGGAGATGTTTTCTTGGAAGAGAGCCTTTAAACATTTATTTTACTCTACCAAATCAAATGTTTTCTTAGTTAAAAAATAATAAGTATAGAGGTATCTCTGTCCCTTTTAGTCAATTACACAACTACAAAATGTGATCCATTTTTGATGAACAAATTCAACACTCTTCTCCTTAATCTCTCACTCATCATATCAGTGATTATGTCCAGCCAAGACTCAGTTTTGTGTCACCCCAGGAGTCATCATCTTCACACTTACAAAATGCTGCTAAATAAAGGTAGAGTAAATCAGGTAGCCATTCTGCCTGGATCCAATACAAATTTATGATACATAATCTCAATTAGACCCTCACTGGTGCTAGGCAATTCTTCTATATCCCCCACATCACCTCACTCTCCCACTTTCCACAGCAGCCCTTCCACAACTTTCCCATCCCTCCTCAAACCCCTCACAGCTCTCCTTCAACCCTCTCAGCTGAGACCCTTGATCATATTTTATAGGAAAATTGAGGCCATTCACTATGAGCTTCCTCTTATCTCCTCTTCCTCATGTCCCATTACCCAGTTGCCTTTTGTCACTTTCTTCTCCTTTACCCCTGTCTCAGATAATGAGACAGCCTTACTCCTGACTAAAGCTAACCCCTTGCCTTGTTCAAATGATCCCCTTCCATCTCATCTCCTTCAACAAATTATCTCTTCTGTCAGCTCCACTCTACCACTTGTTTTCAACTTTTCCCCTTGTGTTTTCTCCTTTCCTACTCCCTACAAATATGCTCACACTTCCCCATCCTGAAAAGATCTTCCTTCCATCCCTCCTATCATCCTATTTCTCCTTTGCCTTTCATACCTAAACTCTTAGAAAAGGATGTCTACAAGTGTCTTCAAGTGCTATCCTCTTGCTCTCTTGTTAACCCCTTACAATCTGACTTCTGACCACAGTATTCAATTGAACTGCCCTCCCCAAAGTTACTACTTATCTCTTAGTTGCTAAATACAATGGCCTTTCTCCGTTCTCACTCTCCTTGGCCCCTCTCAGTATTTGACTGATTGATCACTGTCTCCTCATTAAAACTCTCCTCTTTAAGTTTTTAGGAAGCTCACCCCCATTTCTCTCTGCTGTACCCTGTAACTGTAGGTATCCCTCCAAATTCTCTTCTCCCTCTAGATGGCTTCAACTTTACTAAAAGATATCATCACTTTGTAGTGTCCGGCCTAGCTCCCTGGAGGATCTTGGGACAAGCCTTGGTCTTAGTGGGGGAGTGCAGGAGGCAAGAGAGCCACCAGGATGGTCAAAGATGGAATGTCTCATGTCCAATCCTCTCGGTCCTTATATACCTTAGTACAATTACATCATTCCAGCACACTGATTATGTGTGAACTAGAGAACTATGACATCACCATGCTCAGTACTAAGTATATATGGGAACTAGAGAACCATCATCCCCTCAATTCCACTGAGTTAACGCCTTGTTGTTAGTATCCTTGTTTCAAGTAGACTTCTCCAGAGTTCTGGCCTTTACATCAGTTCCCATGGATTTAGCTACTATCTTTATGCTAATGATTATTGCAGCTATGTTATCTTTCTGCTGAGTTCTTCCAGTTGCATTTCCAGTTGCCTTTCTGACATCTCGAACTGGATGTTCAGGGGATATCTTAAATTCACTGTGATCTCATTGCCTTTCTCTCTAAGCCCTTCCCTCTTTTCCTCTTATCAGAGAGGACAGCACCATCCTCCGAATCCTGCAGCCTAGAAACCTAGAAGTCCTGGCTTCCCCACTCTATCTCACCGCTATATCCAAGCTCTTACCAAGGCTTGTCAGTTTTCCCTTTGCAACATCTTCTTTCCCTTCTCTCTAGGCCAGGTAGTCTCACCTTTTGCTCCAATTACTGCAACAACCTGCTGGTGGATGTCTACCTCAAACTCTCCCCACTCTAATCCATTCTCTATTTGGCTACTAGAGTGATTTCCCTAAAATCTACGTCTGATCTTGTCCTTCCCCACCCCCAACATACTCAATAAACTCCAATGGCTTCTAATTGCCTCCAGGTGCAAATACAAGAAGCCATTTGGCATTCAAAACCTTTCATAACTTAACCCCCTCCTACCTTTCTTACCCCCTATTCCCTGACATGTACTTGAGCCAGTAAAACTTGCCTTTTTGTGGTTCCATAAACAAGAACTTTCATCTCTCAGCTCTGGGCATTTGTTCTGGCTGTCTCTCATGTCTAGAACACTCACTCTGCTTCACTCTGACTATTGACTTTTCTGACTTTCTTTAAGTCCCAACTAAAATTCCACTCTCTATAGAAATTCCCCTTAATTCTAGGACCTCCCCTATGAATTATTCCCTATTTATCCTGTATTCTAGTTTGCTTTGCATGTATTTATTTGTCTAATTGTTTTCTATATTAGATTGGGAACTCCTTGAAGACTAGAACTCTATGTTTTTAGTGTTTGTATCCCCTATACACAGTGCCTGATACATAGTAGATGCTTAATAAGTATTGATAAAATGAATGAATAATTAAGGACTCCTTCAATATGCGTAGAGGTTTTATTTTAATATTTTGTAGAAATGGTGAGCTAAATGTCTAGTTATTGAAGTTTTCCCTATTATCTTTTTTCAAATAGGAATCATTTTTTTTCCCTATTAGTCTTATGCCAGAGAAACTGAGGCAAAATAGAGATTGGTTTTTAATCTTTTAATGTGGAGAGTTTGAGTTAGCCAACCGGATGGGGATGGGATTCATGAACAAATCATTCTAGCCCAGAGGAACTGAGGCAGGGAACTTATATAAGGTTTTAGCTAACTAGAATTTGCAAACAGAATACATAACTTGAGTATATCTTATAGGGGAAACAAAGGCAGATAAGCAGGGCCAAGACACTAGGTGGGTGGACAAGAGATAATTCCAGGAAAGGATCATAACTGAATCCTGACAGAATAGGGGTTAAGATAAAAAGGTCTAGGGAGGTGAGGGGCAATACTCACTCAAAGGGAGGGGGAATTATCCTAGCAAGCAACGAGATAATGCACCTCGAGTTTGCACAATGGTATGTAAAGTGACCAGAGCTTTAAGCTTTATCCTGACTCAATTCTCTCTGTACTAATGGCAAGGAAGGAGGAGTGGCCATAAATATTCAGAGCATAATAGAGCATTTCTGATTTTTCTGCAAGCACTTGGTATCTTCCAGGTTTTTAGATATCTTGAGAATCAGTCCCTTGATACCCTAATAACTGGTGCTCTTTCCAGCCTCCTGTCCCTGTATGCAGTAACTCTTCCTCTAGTTGTTAGCTTATTGTAATTCTGCATCCTAATTCAGTTTTTTGCAAACTGTGTCATCATTGATATAAGGATTTCTATATTATAGTTTATCCTCACAGATATTTTCTGCTTTGTTTTCACTTATGTGTTATCTTCCTTTTAGTTTTATCCTGGCACATTTTCAATTAGGATCTGGCTTGTTTGAATCTTTCCTCAAGTTTACTTTAAACTTATTTCCATTTTTCAATATTTTATGACAGTATACCTGATAACCTTGTACTGTTTTCATACCTACAATTTTATAAATGGATATATATTTAAAAATTGGTACTGCCCTTAGCTGGCATATCACTCTGAATATAAGAATATTAAGAATTTTCTAGCAAATATTGTTTTAAAGGTCTTTTGGTTTTGTTATTGTTATTGTTGTATCTATTGATTCACATCAACCAATTAAAATTTTTTAAGAATCTGTGCCCATATCTGTTCTTTTATCCATTTTCCTTCATTTTTTGGCAATAAGATGTTTAAATAAATCAGGCTAAATGTGTTTAATTTCCATGCCATAGATTATTCACATTTGTATTCTTATTTCTAATTTTTATCTTTGCTCTAACAAATTAGTAGTTCAGCTATACTCATATAGTTTTGCAAAATAATAACTTTGGTAGCTAGCTATTTCCTCTATTTTAAAATATACTGAATTATACTTTAGGTGATATCACCTCAGTATTTTCCATGTCCTTCAACTGATAACACTCTTCTTGAAGAAAATATTCATACTTTATAAGTAGGGGCTCCTATGTCTATAGTCTAGGGTATTTTGCCTTTTCCTTTCTTAATTCTGAGTCACATATTCAAAAAACTATCTCTATCCTCCCTTATACCTACCTATGTGTATATTAAAATATATGTTTATTTAATTTGGAGAGTCTTATTGAGTTCTTTGTAAAATTTCTCTGCTTCCTTATCCTCTACAACAGATGTTGACTTGTAATATGTAATTATCTTCATGGTGGTCTTTTTATGAATTCTCACCATGAGTGCTGCAATATGAGATGAACAAGTATCCCATAGAATGTTATTTGAACACATGATATAACCAATTCACCCAGCTCCTTTGTTTGTCTCTACAAGGAGACCCTCAGAGCTTTCCTTATTAGTTACAAAGTCCTTTTGTCTTTTGGTTTCATTTAGAGTAAGAATTTCCATGCTAATATGATATGTATTCATTGATCACTCCAGTGACCAAAGCCATTTAGAACAGTTCAATTTAGATGGGTTAACACTCTCTGGTCCTTTTTCTCTGTCACAATGACAACAGAAGCTTAAGGAAGTTATGCAAGATCAAGGAGAATTTTGGATCTTAATTTGTTTTCTTGGGTTGCTTTAATCCAAGAATGCAGTCAGGCAACTGGGGCTGAATTGCTCCTAGATAGACTGGCCCTTGAGAATGGATATTATCTGTCAATCTGACCATACTTAAAGCCTTTTCAGCCCTGGTAGAACCTAAAATCTTATTTATTCCACTTAGATAAAAAAAAAGGAAAGAAGGAGAGAGACAGAGGAAAAGACACAGAGATAGGGAAAAAGAGAAGAAAAGAAGGAAGGAAGAAATAGACAAAGGAATGAAGAAAAGAAAGAAGAGAAAAAAAGAAAAGAAATAGGTTGGCCTGAAATGGTTTGACTTTGTATTTACTATCTCCTTTTCTAGGCAATCACTAGTATTCTCTTCATAATTTGTTCCAGAATTTACATAAAACCCCATCAATCTTATTGGCCTATTGTTTGAGATACCTTTGCTCTTCTCTTTTTCTGAATGTTAGCATGTTTGCCATGCTCAAGGCCCAGTGGTCCATTCTTTCCATCTTGATTATCTTTTGAAGGTCTTTCCGACTGATTCATCAGCCGCACCTTCCAATTCTTTCAGTTCTTTAGGATGTAGTTTGTTTGGGATGCTAATTTGAACTCTTCAAAAAAAGCCAGCTGTTTTCCTGCTCTCTCTCTAGTTTTCTTGTGTTTGAACTCCATATGGGCTATGTTTTCTGTTTTCCTCTTTTCTATTGCAAATATCATTCTATCTGGGAAGGAAAGCCAAAGTAATATAAAGTTAAGGAACTGTGTCATACACCACCTATGTATGTATGTATGTATATATATATATATATTCACCCAAGTAGTGACCCTAGTTCCTCCCCATCCCTGCTGGGGTGTTTGCCTCATCACAATGTTTATTGGTGGAATCTTGTTTATCCCTTCTTTAAGCCTTTAGAAATTTGAAATCTCTGGAACTAGGGCACATGTCAAATCATTCTCAGCCTCCTTCTACTTTTAAAAACATTACGTATTCTAAGATATAGAAATTCCTTCCCCGACTCTTGCCAGTTCTTACCATTTTCACCTCCTGCAGTCAGTTATAGAATTGGACTCCGAACCAGGAAGACTTAGACTCATCTTCTGACTCTGACACATTCTGGCTGTGGGAATATGGGCAAATCACTTAAGTGTTCTGGGTATTTCTCTACGTTGGAAAGAAAAGTGCCAGCCTGCATTGCCAGAGGGGGTTTCATCATCTGGGAGTTCCCTGTCACAGAACCAGGGCCTTTCTCTTTTTTTAAATGATCATAGCCAGTTCTACCTCTGAGAACTTGCTGCCTTCTGCCATTATTTGCCCAAGTAGTGTAGCTAGAGAGGAGTTTGTGTTGCCCACAGTGTGGATGTTCACCCTTCTCTGAGGGTCCTTCTAGACTTAGAGATTGTCCAAGTGTCCTAGGAAAAGGAACGAGACTCAGTCGTCACCAGCTGTGACTCCCTCTTCACAAACCTCCCTTTCAGCATTTTCCTCCATTGTTTCAGAAGGAGCCGCCTCCTAAAGTTCCCCCAGTGATTCACCATCTGTCAAAAACAAGACACTCTATCACCTTCAGAATGAGCATTAGCAGGTGCCTAACACCTAGTGGCTAACACCTACCATCAGGTAAAAAAAAAAAAAAAAGAGAGATTTCTCTCCAAGAAGTCTCTTTCCCCAGGGGTGGACACCTTCTTCTTCTGAAGAATGGCTATCATTTTGTTGTTAGGAAATAAGCTGAAATGCAAATGTTCGTGCTGGTATAAAAAAAAAAAAAAGCATAATGACATCTCAGGGGGACTAGCCTCATCAACACATCTCACTGGAGCCTTTGGATTTTTCTTCCCATTGCTGCAGATCCTTACAACAGGTTTCCGAAGCTCCAGCGCTGTCCAGAGGGACCAGTTTCAACTCTTTCCCTTCTGTATCAAGTATCCCCAAAAGGTCGGTAACTTCTCAGTTCTGCTCGATGCCCCAAATGAGTCATATCTCGATTTGCCTGAGAATCAATAATTTTCTCTGAGACTAGAAAGGCAGCAGTTTGAGGAGATAGAAGGGTACGGGAAAGATTCTGAAATGTGGATCTATGAGATCAAATCCCAGATCTGTCATTGTTCAACTTTGGATAAGCCTCCCTGGGCCTCAGTTTCCTCATCTGTAAAGTGAGAAGATTGACCACAATGACCTCCAAGGTCCATTTCAGCTCTAAATTTATGGTCATGTGACAGCATCCGTTGTAATGGTCTTAAAATAGGGAATGCTAAGCCCACCAAGAAATCCACTCAGGTGAGATGTGGGACTTTGCAGCAGGGGACAAGATGTGACAACAGAGTCCATCTCGACTCCAAGTCCACAAAAGCTCTTCTGTCCCCAATATAATCTCTGGAAATCAAGTTAAGGCCCTGGCCAGATGAAGAGGACTGTCCATTGTTGAATTTGTGGGATTGATCGAGATGTCAGAACTGGATAATCCAAGAGCGTAATTTAGAACTCAATTTCATTTGCTTGTCTACAATGGTTAGATTAACTGGATTATTGTCAATGACCGCCCTTCCCCCACTTCTATGTTAATGCTAAATAGGTAAAAAGTAAACATTTAGGACCTACATTCTATAATAGCATATATTGCCAAATGACGTTCTTGTAACTTTTTGGTCATTTCTTTAAGTCATTTTTTCAGGTGTGTCTGATTCCTCAGGACCCCACTTGGAGTTTTCTTGGCAGAAAAAGTGGAGTAGTTTGTCATTTTCTTCTCCAACTCATTTTACAGATGAGGAAACCGAGACAAACAGGATTAAGTGACTTTTTCAGAGTCACATGAATAGTGTCTTGAGTTTACATTTGAACTCAGGAAAATGAGTCTTTTTGACTCCAGACTTGGCACCATCTACTACACTATCTAGCTGCCCTGAAACATTTGTAAGGAAGGACAGAGCCATGTGAAAATTCCAAGTCCTGTCAATTAGCCAATCAATAAGCGTTTTTAAAACACTGACTTAGAAAATTAGGAACTGTGCTGAGAAGCAGAGCTATAAAGAAAGTCAAAATCACACCACCTGCCCTCAAGGAGTGTACAAGGAGAAATGCAAGTTAATAAACATTTTTCAAATGCATACTACGTGCCAGGCCCAGGCTCTGTGCTAAGTTCTGGGAACATGGAAAGAGACAAAAAATAGTGCTTGCCCTAACAAAGCATACTTTGTAATAGGTATGTATTAAAAAGTATGAAATAGAGAGAGTATATTGGATGATTATCTCAGAGGGAAGGTGGAAGTAATGGTAGATGGGGGGAGAATGTTAGATACCTCCTGAAGAAGGTAGAATCTGTGCTGAAACTCCAAGGAAAGCCAGGGTGCTAAGAGGTAGAGGAGAGGAAAGAAAACATTTTGGCATGGGAGATCTCAACAGCAACCTCAGAGAAACACTGAAAAAAACTCTGCTTTGAGCATCCAAACTTTTCAATAAAGTCAATTATTATAAATAAATATTAATATAATATTGTAGTGTTATATTACACATTATATTATGCATAATACATTAATATAATAATATCTTTAAAATAAAAATAATATAAATATATTATAAACAATATAAATCAATATTTTAAAATAAATAAATTAATTGAAGGGTTGAAATTAGAGCATTGAAATTCCTCATTTGGAGGAACAGGAGAATAAACCAAGTGACTTTTTCCAAATACTGGAACCAACTTAAAACTATAATTAACCACTTCTCTAAGAATATTTCCTTCCCTGCATCTTAAAGAAAATATATTCCCTTCAAAGCCCCCTAGATGGTGTATTAAGGATATGTGAAATCCTTCCAATGACTGGTCAGAGTGGAAAGAGTGATAGGTTTGGAATCCTTCTCCAACACTCCGGTTCTGCTATGACTTTAGTCAAGTCATTGAATTTGAGCCTCAGTTTCCCTATTTTGAAAAATGAGAGATTTAGAACAGATTACTTCTGTAGTCCTTCTTGGTTCTAAATCTATCTATGACTTAGAAGAGCAGCTAGGTAGTACTGTAGTGAACAGAACACTGGATTTGGAGTCAGGAAGACTCATCTCCCTTAGTTTAAATCTGACCCCAGACATTTAATAGTGTGTGACCCTAAAAAGTCACTTAACTCTGCCTCAGTTTCCTCATCTGTAAAATGAGCTGGAGAAGGACATGGCAAACCACCTTAGTATCTCTTCCAGGAAACCCGCAAATGGTCATGAAGAGTCAAGCATGACTGAAAAGTGATTGAACAATAAGACTTAGAAGATGATCTTTGAAAACTGTCAGAGTCATGTATACATATATTGTATTTAATTTATACTTTAACAAATTTAACATGTATTGGTCAACCTTCCATCTGGGGGTAAGGGTGGGGGGAAGGAGAGGAAAAGTTGGAACAAATGGTTTTGCAATTGTCAATGGTGGAAAATTGCTTATGCATACAATTTTTGTAAAAATTAATTTAATTAATTAATTTTAAAATTTTGTCAGAGTGATCATAGAGTCACCTGACCACTCAGAAATCTGTGTGACCTCTCCTTAGGTCCATCCTGGAATTCTAAGTAGTGATTATCAGAGCTTGGACTCCAAAGATCTAAATCTCCCAGAACTCAAGGTGGTTCCATGGCCGCTGAGGCATCAGAGTAAATTCTTAGTAGACATGCACTTGAATATTGGAAGATCCTCTGATTTCATCAGCATGGAGAATTCAATGCTGTGTCATGAAGATCCTGAGTCAATCACTCAGGACAAGTCATTCAATCTCATTTGCCTCTGTTTCCCCATCTGTAAAAATGAGTTTGAGAAGAAAATGGCAAACCTCTTTAGTGTCTCTGAAGTCAGAAATCCCTTTGTAGGCTCTCGTTTCAATCTTCTATGATTTTATAAACTACTCCTGGGGTGTTGCTCGAGACCCATAAGGCTGAATTTGTTTAGACTCGCACAGCCAGTAAGTGTCCGAGGTGGGATTTGAACCTGGATGTTCCTGACATCAAGACCAGAATTTTACCCTTGTGGTTTTAGGGAAGCCTATTACACAGAACAGGGAGCACTCATCAAAAATTAGTCTATTCTGGTGACTTGGGCTCATTTTCACTGAACCCTGCTTATTATCCTGTCGTTGGCCAAAGAGTTTTAGAGTGTGTAAGTATATTTGCCCTTATGCTGAATGCCGTATTTTTTAAGTTTTACCATTTATTTGTTAATAGTTTTTCTACATTCTTTGTTTCGCCATTATTTCTTTCAGCTTCTTACTTCTAGTACCCTTACTCTCTCTTAGTCCCAGTTTTTAAATTTGTTTAGATCTCTTATTGGCTGGAGACGCAGAAAGCCAAGTTTGTTAGAATTGTACTTAAAACAAGAGTAACTAGGCTCTGAGGGAGGGCCTGTGAGTTCTGCTATTTGTAAGATTTGGTCTCGGACTTTTTCCGAGGTTCCCTGGCCTCTGAGCTCAAACCGAGCTTCCCCATTGAGCATCAAAGAGTTAATGCTTCCAGATTCCCCTCCAGCAGAATGGGATGTGACCATTTAATGGTGACCATCCTTCTGTGTATTACAGCATTTCAGAATGGCTGGAATTCTGGCAAAAAGATCCAGTGGAGATCCTCCTTGATCTGGGGTTTGGGGCCGAGGAGCCAGACATCTGCACTAAGATTCCAGCTCGCTTCCTCGGGGGCAGCTCCGCGGCAAAAGGCATCAACATCCGGGTGTTCCTGGAGGCTCACAAACAGCGGATGGATCTTGAGACCCCCGACTTGTATGGTGAGTCACAATTTGGAGGCAGAAGGATGCTGAGGGCCGCGGTGCAGGGTCTGTAAGGAGCCCAGAGATGCTCTTCTTCCTCCCTTCCACCCCCTCCATTTTAGGAAACACATTAAAGCATTTAATCCAACTTCAGACACGATGATGTGACATTCTCCTGTCACCTTCAGTCATCACAGTTCCATGCTCCACCTCACTCAAGTTTGGGCATTCCAATATTTCTGGAATATCTGGTTGGAAAGGAGTTGGGTTGCTCGGTGGTTAGAGTTCGGAAGATCTGAATTCAAATCCAGCTTCAGACACTCATTAGCTGTGGCCTCAGGACAAGTCATTCAATCTCATTTGCCTGTTTCTTCATCTGTAAAAATGAGCCTGAGAAGGAAATGGCAAACCACTTCCGCATCTCTGTGAAGAAAACCCACAATGGGATCATGACCAAGCAACAACAAAATAAATGGCAAGCTATTATTATAATACAGAAAGTCCCTTGCCATTTTTGAGACACCGAATTGAGAGATGGGGTTTCATGGGTAACCCTGCTATAGCTGGACTATGGAGGGTATGGAAGGAAGAGACCCGGAAAGCTGGGAGAGACCCAGATTGGAAGAGCTTAAAACCCAACAGAAGGTCTTCTATTTGATCCTAATGTTCATGGACAGCTTTTGGAAAAGGGAACTGACATGGACAGAGCTGGGCTTCAGGAAAATCCCTTCAGCATCTGAGTGAAAGATGGAAGAGAGTAGGGAGAAGGTTTAGGCCTTCATCTCATAGGGAGACCAATGAGAAGACTACTGCAATAATCCAAGTAAGAGGTGATAAAGAGAGGCAGCTAGATAGCCCTGAAGCAGGAGGAGGACCAGAGTTCAAATCCACCCTCAGACATTTAGTACTTCCTAGCTGTGTGACCCTGGGCAAGTCCCTTGACCCCAATTGCCTCAGGGGAAAAAAAGAGGTGATAAAGAGAGCTGAGTGGTGCAATGAATAGAGCCCTGGCCAAAGAAGAACTCAATTTGAATCCTAACTTAGACATTTACAAGTGGTGTGACTCTGGGAAAAGCATCAAAAAACCCCACCAAAAACCCTTCTATTTGCCTCAATTTGCTCATCTATAAAATGGAGACAACACTAACAAAACTTATCTCTCAGGGTTGTTATGAGGATCAAATGAAATATTTGTAAAGTACTTAGCAAAATGCTAACTGTTATTATAAATAAGTGAAAAGTAGTAAAAAGTATCTCAGGCCATATTTCAATTCAGGTCTTCTTGACTCCAGGTCCAGTGCTCTATCCACTGCACCATGAGCTGTGCCCTATCTATAATGCATGTTCCTAAAAGTTTAAGGTTTTCTGGACATCCTACCCGATTCATCAATCAGTGGGCACCCTAACACGCCAGGCGTGGTGCTACTTTGTGGGTGTATAACTCACCGAAAGAAGTAAAGTCTACTCTCAAAAACTTGCTATTCTAATGGGGGAGAGAGCAAGACAAAAAAATAAGCATGTGATTGCACACGGGACAAATAGTGAGCAAAAGGATGAAATACCGAGGGAGGGAGGGAAGCTTGAAAATGGTGCTTGAGCTGAGTCTGAAAGGGAAAAAGCCATTTTGTGAGGGCGGGGAGGCTATTTCAGCAATAGGGGACAGGCAAAGGCAAAGGAAGGGAGGCATGAGGTCTCTATGGGAGAATGGAGAAGACCAGTTTGGGAGGAAGTGAGGGAGAGGAAGTGATGTCCATGGAACTGGGAAGATGGGCTGGGACCAGGGATATCGAGCTTTAAAGACTCAGTGGAAGAGTTCCAGGTTTATTCCAGGGACAATAGGGAGCCACTGAACTTTATTGAATAGGGGAGCAGTGCAGTCAGAGCAATCAGAGCTTAAGAAAATCCCTTTGGCTGCTGTGTGAAGGATGGATGGGAGGCAGGGAGACCCATGAGGAGGCTGCGGCACCGACCTAAGAGAGAAGGAGGAGAGAATGTGAGCGGGGACTGAGAGCGGATCTCCAGTCCCCGGTGCCAGTCCCACAAGTGCTGGGAGAATTCTAAGCCTGGGTTTCCTAATCTCTGCTTCCTTGTCTCCTTCAGGGCGATTCCGACAACTGGAAGTGCTGGACCATGTGACCAATGCCTTCTCCTCTCTGCTGAATAATGTCAACAGCCTGCAGAGGGAAGGGAAGGAGCAAAGGCAGCCAGAGCTGTCCCAGGTGCCCGAGACCCAAGGGCGGCGGAGAAGGATTGGCCAACTCTTGAGGAAAGCCTCGAAGTGGACCGTGAAAGGGGGCCGCCTGCAGAGGCGAGCCGGGTCCCTGGGGGGGAAGGAAGACCTTCCTCCTGCTCCCACGGAGCCAAACAAATGTCCCTCTCTCCGGGACGGCAGGATGATCTTTGCTGACGGCAGCCACCCGAGTCCTTCCACAGAACAGCAGCCGCCTCTGGCCGGCGATAAGCCGGTGTCACATGAAGCTTCGCCATCTGTTCCGGGCAAGCCACGGCCTGCTCTCTGGGGGATGTCCCCGAAGCAGCCGCCCCTTCCCTGCGCTCCGGAAGGGTCACCCAGAGACAGAGGCGTCCAGGAGAAAGGCCTGCTGCTGTCCCACAGGCTCAGGCAGGTGGTACACATGGACAGGAAGCCGCCGGACTCCTTTGAAATGGAAGAGGTCAGTATGATCTGTCTTCTACGTGTTGGCTTGGTTGGGGTCCCTCCTCCCTGGGACTCCTCTCCCAGCACCTATCCACTCACTGAGCAAGGTCACCGTCTGCAGTGCTCCCTGCGGCACGAGTTAGGGTGCTGGGGACCTCAGTTTAGAACCAGAACAGACTTCAGTGACAGTCCAGGCTCTTCACTTTACAGAAAAGGAAACTGAGGTCCACGGTGGCCGAGGGACATCACTGGCTGACAGATGATCCTTGATCTGGCCCTGGAAGGGCCCTCAGTAATCATGGTAGAGATGAGGGAACAGGCCCAGGAGGAGAAATGACTAGCCCACAGCTTTCTGATGATCATCTTCAATTAGTCTTAATTCAATAAACATGTAATTAAGTGGACTTGCCATGTTCAATCATTGTGCCAAATGCCGGGTCGCTGAGACCAGCAGCCCCTGCCCACAGGAAGCTTTGTATCCCAGAAGTGTCTGCTTGAACTTCGGCTTGGTGGAAAGGAAAATGGCCTCCATGAGGAATAGCTCAGCCCTGAGAGGCTGTGTGGTGCAGTGGCTCCAGCTCTGTTTCAGGGTCGGGGAGAGCTGAGTTCCACTCCCCCCTCACGCACGCTGGGGGTCACTTAATTGCCTCAGTGCTTCGGGGATGCCAAGGAACATGAGAAGCAGCCTTTGGTCACCAGAGTAGCACGAGGGCCTGGCCCATGGTCATAGCTGCAGCAGAAAGGGAAACTGGGGGTCAGAGACCGGAGAGGTTCTTCATGAGCCAAGAGTCAGGGAGAGGCTCCCTCTTACTGTATGGTTTGATCCGGGGGCTGAAGGGTGAGAGGAATAGGCTAAGATAAGGAAAGACATTTCCCATAAGCAAAAAAAGTTTGAGCAAAGATGGGGAGGAGCGAGGAGCACCCTCAGAACAGGGGATTTTGGAGGGACACAGAAAAACTTCCAACCCAGCACTCTATGAGAACCCTACAGAAGTCAGAGGGGCTGCCTTGGGAGGGAGGGAGGTCCCTGAGATCTTTGAATGAAGCACATGTCAGGGGAGTTATTGAGGAGAATTTTATTCCAGTCTGTTTCAGAAGTGGGGATCTAAGATCTCTTCCAGCCCAGAGGACTCTGGGATATGGATCTCTAGTAAAGCTCACATGCAAGACCATGTCTAGTCCTTCTGATCGCTATCTGTTCATCAGTCCCAAATGGCTCTGGAGGGGAAAGTAAGGCAGGTGACCTTGCCCAGCCCTCCCTCATTTAAAACCAATTCCCTTGCATGTCATGGGGTCACCTCCCTGATATCAAGGACTTCTTCCAGAACAAGGACAAACAACAAAGTTTTATATTGTGTCACCCTTGCTACATTTCTCCTGATCATCACATGAGAAACTTTTGCATTCTGTTTTCAAGAAGGTCCCTCCATGTCTAATCTGTTAATTCTTGGGCAAAATATAAAATGCATTCCTGGCAGCTTAACTGGTGAAAATCTATTTCCCCATTGATAGAAGAGTAATAAGAGCCTTGGGAGTTAAACAGGGGCCATAGCAAGGTTAAAACATTTGTTTTGAAAGACAAACCTTAAAATCCAATTACCAAAAAATTGACCGAAGTCTATAGGCCCTTCTCTTTCTGCCTCTTACACCCTGAAGGGTAAACATCTTTTAGGTGACTGGTTGAAAGACTGGGGATCTTTTCACTGGAGAAGAGGGAAAGGGAAATCATTTGATCATAGCTAGGAGAAACTTTAGAGATCATCTGGCCCCATTCCCTTACTTTCCAGATATGGAAACTGAGGCTCAGAGAGTCAAATAGCTCACCAGGAAAAGCCAAATCAATAGTGCATTTATTCATATATTATATATTATATAAAATATAAATATATTATTTATTAGCACTATGCTAAACTCTGGGATTATAACCCCTGCCCTGAGGAGCTCACAATGGAATAGAGAAGACAAAATCCAGTGTACAAACAAAATATAGATGGAAGCCGAGGTCCCACATGTCAGTAGATGTTAGAACAAAAATTTAAAGCTTCAACCCCAGATTTTCACGGTACCAGATTGTTCATTATTTTCAAATATTTGAAGGATTGTTGAGTAGAAGGGGTGGGAAGAAAATAAGCATGTATTAAGCTTTTACTGTGTACAAGGCACTAGACTAAGTGCTTTACAGATATCTCATTCGATTGAGTGGAAGCAAGTTTAGATTTGCTCTATTTGGCCCAAAGATTAAAATTAGGAGACACAGGTAGAAGTGTCAAAGAGTCGTCATCATCATCAGAAAGATGAGACTAAAATGACCCTTATGCTATTGATCCATAATTTCCTGGTACACCGGTAATTTAATCTAATTGAATGGGGGGGGAAGCATGGAACGGTGGGAAAGAACGCTCCCTTTGGGTTTGAAAAACCTGTGTTCTAATTCTAACTTTCATGTTTACTCCTTGTGTGTCCTTGGCAAATTGTGTAAGTCCCTTAAGCCTCAGCTTGCTCTAGGGCAGGAATTGTGCTCCTAACTGCAGGCTTTATCGCATTATAAACACTAATAAATGTGTGTTGGCTTGAATTTTTCAGGAGTTATTCGATTTTTCTGAACCTCAGTTTCCATATCTATAAAATGAGGAGGCTGGGATAGTTAACTTCTACAAATTGGATTAGATGGATCTGAAGTCCTTTCTAACATAGAACTACAGGCCTATAATGGTACAATTTAATTATAACATGAGACAGGGGAGGTGCAGAGCTGGTCTTGGACTCAGAGAACCCTCTCTCTATGTGATACTAGGCAAGGAACCTAATTTCCCAAAGCCCCAGGAAACTGTTCAAGAATACAAGATGCTCAATGGTCTAGATTGCCAGGGATCTAGACTGTTAAACAGAACTTCTGTCAGCAGGAGTTCCCCATATAATTGAAATCATAGGCCTTGTCCAAAAAATGCAAAAAATAAAATTTGGGAACAGTCTCCGTTCTCATGAAGTTTACAGTCAATAAAATAGCTAAGACATAGTTGTGTATAAATAACTCAAATAAAAAATAAAATGTCATATGTTCCCCTCCCAGAAAGGTTATCACTTCATATCCCAGGAAGGAGACCCCATTTCCAGGAGCTCAAGTGGCCTTTGACCTTTCATATTTTCAGGTACTATTTATTGCCCTGAAACACAAGTGGAGCTGGTTGCTCTCCCCACTTCCCCAAGGGGCCAGCATTTCTAAGCAGGGAATAGTAAGTATCCCCATAAGATCACAGAAACAACTTGCAAGAGAAAACAATATGGATAGTTTTATGGCTTTAAAGTTTGCCAGATTCAATCCCAAGACAGGGAGGCAAAAATTATGAAGAAATAACTGATGGGATTGTTGCTTTTGGATATCTCAGGTACAGAGTTTTGAGGAAGAACCTGGAAATCTACAGGAGGCGACCTTGGGCACAGTGGGTAAGAATCAGGCCTTATGATCCATTTTGCTATTCCTGATGATCCCGTGATCAAATTCCCTATTCCTAGAGGAAGGTTGAAAACTCAACTTGGTACGTCGGGCAATTCTACATGCTTATGAGATGAGTGAATGTGCTTGTGAGTGTGTGTGGGGGGTGTAAGCAGTCCAAATGACCGAAGAGCATCCATGAAACCTGAAAGAGCGTGATAGAAGGAGACACGGCTGATGTAGCAAACGATGTGGGACCAGGAGATGTGCACTAGCCGAAATGTCTGGGTTTACTCGTGTGAAGGATTCACAGTGGCCATTGGCTTTGACAAATAGTGTTTTAGTTAGAAGAGGTTACAGACAAAATGGAGAAATATAATAGACACCAGAAAGGGAAAATATGAAATAGGGAGAGCAGAGAATGGGGTTTTATGGAAAGGGCAAGGTCTTTAGTGGGATCTGCCATGTACTAGAAAAAAGGAAACACCCCATGAGGTTGGGACGTGTTCTTAACTGGCAGGCTAAATCCTGAAAGGAACTTAGTACCCTAAAAGAGTGAGCTAACTAGAAGGAGAAATGGGATCAGGAGAGGAGAGACATCATAAGGCATGGGGAGGGAGGATTAGGAGAGACACCACATGCCACAGGGAAGAGACAAAGGTGTTGTGGCAGATTGACCCAGTGGAGAGCAGTGTGGAAGCCATGGGTCATAAGCTGATTTATATGGAAAATTTCGTTGATATAACTTGGATTTCTGATTGGATTAACTCCACAGAAGGCAGGAGCATAGAACTAAACTGATCTCTATCAGATCCTTCTTATTGCCTGCCCCAGGAAATAAGTTTTATTATTGCTTCAGTTTCTCTCTCTGCCATCACACCCGGCATTCAAGACTTCATCACAAAGAGAAAACTCTTGTTTTCTTTTTTTAAAGAAAATAGCAGCATCTTCAAATTATAGACAAGTAAACTTGCCACTCATTTCTGGGAATAATTGAGAACTAATGGTTAAAGGTTAACGATCACCTAGAAAGGAATGAAGTGATTGTGTAGATGAGGAAACATGGCTTCATCAACAAGCCACATGAGATTAAAAGTATGTCCATTTTCATAGGGTTACTAATGAATCCATGTTGTTTGTCTGGACTTTAGCAAAGCATTTCCTGAACATGACATCCTTGTGAAGAAGAGAGCAAACTTTGGAGAGGACTTTTGTAGACTGAGATGAATTTAGGAGGAATTGAACTCTTACTATTGACTTGGTTAAAGGACTATATGGCATTTACAATGAACCAGAGAAAGTAGTGAATATACTAGACAATAGAATCAGGATCCCAAAATCTTTTTGTTGTTATTGTTGGGTAGCCATTTTCAATTTCAACTCTTAGCGACCCCTTTGGGGGTTTTCTTAGCAAGGATCCCAAAATGGTCTGCCACTTCCTTCTCCAGATCGTTTTACAAATAAGGAAACTGAGGCAAATGGTTAAGTGATATTTCCAGGGTCACATGTGTCCCCCTTGACAGACTATGCTTAGAATTCCATTGGGGTAAAATTCAAATCCCACATTTGAATTCAAAAATCAATTTCATAGGTACAGAATGGGAAAAGGATGGATAGAAATAATTCATCTTTAAAGGAAAAAAAAAGAAAATCTGGAGGTTTTAGTGGGCTGCAAGCTGCATAAGAGCCTGCTGAGTGATATGGCAGCTAGAAAAGTCTATGTGTTTATGGTCTTTATTAGCAGAATCTTGGTCTGTAGTTGATGGTCAAAGGATATGAACAGGTAGTTTTCAGACATCCAAGTTTTGTTGATCACATTATAAATTATATAACCTACCCTCAATCACTAATAATTGGAGAAATTCACGTTAAAATAACATCACCTCATACCTATCAGATCGGCTAATATGACAGAAAAGAAAAAATGAGTGGGAAGATATGGAAAGAGTGGGATACGACTGCACTGTTGAGGCACAGTTCACAACTAATTTGACCATTCTTGAGAATGATTTGGAGGTACGTCCTAAAGACTGGAAAATTGTAGATATCTTGGACCCAGGCACATCACTACTAGGTCTATATCCTTAAGAGATTAAAGGAAGAAAGCTCTATTTATAGAAAATTATTTATAGCAGCTATTTTTGTAGTGACAGTGAAGTGAAAAGCAAGGGAATGCCCATCAATTGGGGAGTGGCTGAACAAGTTGTAGTTTATGATTGTGTTGGAACATGATTGCAGTACGATGAACATAATGGCTTGAGAAACATTTGGGAAGACTTGTATGAACTCAAGCAAAATAAAGTGAGCAGAAGCAAGAGGACAGTGCCATAATAACAGCATTATTGGATAATGAAAAAGTATGAATGACTTTGTTATTCTCAATCATACGATGATCTCTGATAATTCCGAAGAACTCATGATGAGAAGTGCTGTCCAGCACCAGAGAAATAACTGGTGGACTCTGATTGCAGATTGAAACTTATTTTAGTCTCTTTTTTCACTATCTTTTGCGTCCTTCATTTAAAAAAAAATTATTAAAAAAAAAAAGAGTTCAGGGGTCACCTCCCAAGGTAGTCTTAGGCTTCCATCAGTTGTTAGACTCTCTCCTCCAAACTTATTTTTAGAGACTATTTTTGGCCTATATTATTTATCTTTGTTATCTGTATACACGTTGTACGTACACCAGTAAATATGAACTCCTTGAGGAGAGGTCACTTTCTTCCCTCGTCTTTCAGGCACCTAGCAAGTGCCTAGCACATAGTAGACATGTAACATATGCTGCTGAGTAAATCTAATTGATGGCCTGGATTCAGCCAAGACTGGACTCTGCAAGCTATCACAGACTAAGGGATGCTTTGACATCTGACCTTTCCCAGCCTTGCTCTTTGGGATGGCCCTCAACTGTCACCTTGGCCCACCTTTGCCTAAGCTGTCCAGGACAAAACAGCTCTCCTTCTTCTGGCCCAGCATTTCCCCCCATTTGCTCTCTCATCTGAATGGCTTTTCTCAGGAGAGAGAAAAGGGGGCTGGGGGGTGCCAAAAGACTCCCACCGGCAATGAAACGGAAAGTCCCATTGGTGCCCGAAGGGACCGAGTCCTACAAATCGGGAAACGATGGCTCCCGTCCCACAGGCCCCGTCCCCGATCTCTGTTATCGGCCCTCAATTTGGGTCCGATTACTTCATTTTCTCCACTCCCCATGAAAAGCTATTCCCAAGCTGCCGTGTATCTTCTTTATATTTCTCCATAATGTCGTCTCTGGCTGTTTAACTGCGGCAAGCTTTATGACAAGGGGAGGCTGTTTCGGGGCTGGTGATTTTTTTTCCGTTCCTGGGAGGCAGGCAAAGACTTCATTTGCAGAGATGCCCTCCACCCCCAAATAGCCCTGAATGACTTACAAGGAAAACTGGGCAAGTTTTGTTCCCCAAGCTGTTTTACAAATATTACCCCCTTTTTAAAAAAAAATTAGGCAATTTTATCATTGTTATAAATAAGTAATTGTACTGGGGAGCAGGGATAATCCTTATTTAATTAAATTCATCTATACTCCCAGGTTGGCAGCAACAAGACATATGTGAGACTAATACCCACAGCCTGGCTTGCTGCGGTTGCAATTAAAAACCCGCTCTACAGTAGCAGCCGTAGTTTAGTGTTGCTTTTGGCATTTACAAATTCTTTTATTTTGTGACTTTTTTTTTCCACCGTACACATATGCTGGAACAGCTGTTGCTTATTTGTTGTTTATTCAAATCCGTGGGCTCTGGCAGCAAACTCCATTGTTCGGTAATGAAGCCTTCGTCTCTGTCCTGTATTAGGACCCAGTGGCTGGATGACAGGCAGAGGGCTGCCTCCCAGTAGGCAGCCACGGCCGCCATCACGCTCCATGCTGTTGATTTGGAGTCAAGAGCTAGCCATCAGGAAAGGGAAAGGCGAGGTGGGTGGGGTGCAGGGGGGTGGGGAGGCAGGAGAAGGTAAGACGGAGGGGAAGGTCATGCAGCGTCTCCCTGCTCTGTTTCCATCAGGGTTTGCTGGGATTCGGCCCTTTGGAAGCAGACCTTTCCCGCTCCTACCCTTCCTTGCAATTTTTCAATTTTCTCTCTGGTTCACAAGAGAGGGGCTGCCAGCCCTCCTCCTCATCAGCTCGGCGCCCGGGCAATAATTTGATCACCAGCCACTCCTACTGGGCCATCCCGAGCCCCCGCCCTGGCAGGGAGGCGCTGGGTTCCATTTCTCTCCATCTCAGCCCCGGCTATGAGTCCCTGGGCCCTCACGCCCTGGCCCACAAAGGCCACGAGGGCCCGGGCTGACCAGAGGCAAGAACGCCGGTCCCCAGAGCTTGCCTGCCAATTCAGAGACATTAGCCTTCTGGAAAACCTCTGTCTCGCCCAGGAGGCAATCAATCAGGGATGTAACCACCTCCATCTGGCACGTTATGACATGGAAACTCACTATTAGCACATTTGCGCTTCGTCTTGTCCCCACTCGTGGTGCCAGGGATCAAACGGCATCCTCCTCCTCCCTTCTCCGAGGCAGCTGGGAACACTCTAGCGTCCCAGCATGCCGAGTTAACACATTGGCTCCTGTGACTTATTAAGTAGCAATTCTTTTAATTATCACACCTTCCTTCCCTCTCCCCACCTACTCCACAGACAGCTTGGCACTGGGGGGATATTCTGTGGCAGGCAATCAAGATTTTTTTTAATTGACTGAATAGTTCTATTAGTGGGATGCCTGTTATTAGCCATTATCAGGTGATGGGAACAGTCACTCCATGAGTTGACATAACCCAAAATATTCCTTTGGATGATTTTGCTTCCAAGAGGACGTTATTAACCCCATCCGTCGACCTAAAAAGAAATAAGATACAAGAATAGACTGCTTCAAAATCCGAATGTAGGCAAGACTCATAGACAAACAAGAGGAAAAAGAGTTTAAAGGCCTAAATACAGAAAAGCCCGCCTTTCCTTGTTGATTAACTGAGGTCGTTTAAAATCCCTTATTAATTTGTTGTCCATCACATCGTTTGGTGACCAGGAAGCTCAGGAAGAAAGGAAATTGTTGTTTCTAGGATGTCCTGCTGCTTCTTCAAAATCTAGACGTCAAAGTCCTTTAACATTGGTAGGATCCATCAGTTTTCTTTGTAGTAACAGAGCCTTCAAAAACCCAGCTTTCCTTCCACATCGCCAGTCCAGAAATCAACAAGCATTTATTAAGCTCTTCCTGTGTGCTGGCGATTGTGTTAAGTGGTAGGAATACAAAAAGAAACTGATTTCATACCACCCTTCACACCCCTCAGGTAGCTTACACTTTGGTGGTAGAAGACAACACACATAAGAAAGTTGAAAAGCTGGCCTGGATCCTTTCCTGAAACTGGAGGTAAAAGGAGGAACTGACCGGTCCGAGTAAGGGGTAGATGTTGAATGGAAACTTTCTGAGAAGGGATCGTGTGGAAAATTGAAGCTTGTGACATTGTAGGACCCTAGACCTAAACCTCAAAGCCGCCTCAGAAGGAATCAGATCCAACAACCTCATTTTATAGATGAGAAAACTGAGGCCCAAGGGAGTTAAGGGACTTGCCCAATATCACAGAATTAATGCAAATTGAGCTTTGAACTCTGTTCCTCTGGTTCCAAAGCTCATGATCTTTCCACAGCACTTTGGAGCTTGGTTTCTAAGAAAAACTGACCTCCTATCACTGCCCATGCTTTAACAGGGTGAGATTCTCAAACTACGGCCCTCGGGTCAGATGTGCCTGTTGAGGATGTTTATGTGGCCCGCTGGGTTATATGCTGAAGGGTGGAGACAGAGTGTGAGCTTTTGTTTTTACTGTAGTCCGGCCCTCCAACAGTCTGAGGGACAGGGAACTGGCTCCCTCTTTTTTTTTTTAATTATTTTATTTAGAATTTTTTTCCCACAGTATATATGCATGAGTAATTTTTTTATAATATTATCCCTTGTATTCATTTTTCCAAATTATCCCCCCCTCCCTCTATTCCCTCCCCCCGATGACAGGCAATCCCATACATTTTACATGTGTTACAATATAGTCTAGGTACAATACATGAGTGTGAATATCATTTTCTTGTTGCACAATAAACATTAGAATCCGAAGGTACATGCAACCTGGGCAGACAGATATTAGTGCTAACAATTTACATTCGCTTCCCAGTGTTCCTTCTCTGGGTGTAGTTGTTTCTGTCCATCATTGATCAACTGGAAGTGAGTTGGATCTTCTTTATGTTGAAGATTTCCACTTCCATCAGAATACATCCTCATACAGTATTGTTGTTGAAGTGTACAGTGATCTTCTGGTTCTGCTCATTTCACTCAGCATCAGTTGATGTAAGTCTCTCCAGGCCTCTCTGTATTCTTCCTGCTGGTCATTTCTTACAGAGCAATAATATTCCATAACCTTCATATACCACAATTTACCCAACCGTTCTCCAACTGATGGACATCCATTCAACTTCCAGTTTCTAGCTACAACAAAAAGAGCTGAACTGGCTCCCTCTTTAAAAAGTCTGAGGTCCACTGGTTAGAACAAAGGGGAACAATCATAGAATTACAGAATATTGGAGCTGGTACACTGGCAGCCAGCCAGCCCAACCATACCGCCCCTCACCAAAGAATGTCCACTACAACACACTTACCAAGGGGTCACTAGGCTTTGTTTACAAACTTCTAGCCCAGATGAGGGCTACTCTCCCTCCCCAACAAGGTAGACTTTTTTACTTTTAAGAAGCTCTAATCATCAGACTTTCTTGACAAATAGTGTCTATATCACTTCTTTTCAACATCCACATTTTGCTCCTAGTTCTTCCACTCAGAGTCCCAAAGTACAGTCCAATCCCCTTCCCCAAGCAATCCTTGCAATATTGGGCATTAGCTTTCATTTCTCCCTGTATCTTTCCCTTCTCCAGGCTCTATAGCCTTCGTTTCTTGCACTAGTTTTCATATCATCAAGAAGCTCATCAGCTTCTCCCTGTCTTCCTTCAGTTGTCATATCCAGAATGTTATCTTGGAGGTGGTCTGGCCAAGGCAGAGGAGCAGTCACTATCTACATTTTGGAGGTTTTGGTCTTAAGGTGGCCCAAGACCGCCCTGGGCTCTTCTCAGGGAAAAGGCTTCTGGGTCTCCGCAATGCCTTCAGCCTCTCTTTGGACCGATGTTCAATCTCAGGCAGTCTGATAGACATGTAAAGTTCAAAAGGAGGCAATCCGTGGCCTCCGGGATTACATCTTGGTATCGACTAGGAGTTCTGGGGAAAGCTTTGCTTGTTACTTTGGGCCGATCTTCTGGTAGCTTTTGGGTTTAGGTTGGTTTCTTATATGCCAGATAGAAGCAGAGGATGCTGTGTACAATACGTGGATACAGGACTTGTGTAGGACAATACTTGAGTCGTGGGCAGGGCAGAAGTAGGTGTCCTTAGTCAAGGGCCTACAAACAGTGTGTCTGCCAGAAGCAGTGGACTTTCTCCGTCATTTCCCTGCTTCCCACCATCCCTCCCCTCATTTCATTCCTTTTCCCTCCTCCTGCGCTGACTGATCTGCAATATGGGCGCTGTGATTTCGGGCCAAGTGCTAATTAAAAGAAAAGCTTCATGTAATCACCGAATCCACTGGCCCAGACCCATAGCGATGGGACTGTGCCCAAGGAGGGAAGCCATGAAGAGGTCATTCATTGCCAGGAGACCCGGGCAGCAGGAACCAGATGTTGGAACCCTAAATCACTTGTTTCAGGCGAGCCATCCCCAGGCGGGTCTGGAAATTCAGAGGCTAGAGGAATAGTCTGAGGTTCTCCTTCTTCCAAGGGACTGAAACACCCACAATCCCCCACTTGGATGGATGGGGTAACGGAAGGAATAAAAGAACTATAGTTCTTGGATTTCAGTCTCATCTCTGATGCTTCCTAGATGTGGGACCCTGAGCATTTCCCTAAATCTCAGTTTTCTTCTTGGTCAAATGGCTATAACAAGGCCTCTAGTCTCTCTTCAGCTCGAGTCTCTGAGGACCAAATGAAATGGGGTACACAGAGTGCTTTGAAAACGCCAAATGCCACATAAAAGTCATTTATTATTAGATGCAATATTTTCTTTTAGAATAAGCATAATGCTTTGACCCAACATGTGGGAAACAGGCGATACCAATAGGAAGGGCAGTGGTTAGGGCGAGGAGATGGGCTCATTCAGTACTCAAAGGCTTCTGAATTCTCACTCCCGAAAGAGAAATCTTCCTTTTTCTCCTCCACTGGCCATTTGAGGAACCCACTGCCCTGTCCAAGGACAGTCGAGCCCAGAGCTCTTCTCTTTGGAAAGAGAAGGTTGGGGAGTCCGTGCCAGAGCAGCTGAGTCTGTGATTGATTTCTTCAGCTGCCAGGACTTGCTGCCTTCTGCTGCCCGCACCAGACATCAATGAGGATATCTGATATGGTCTATTTCCCTCTATCATCTGCAATTTGCCCACCTGCACGGCAATAGCAAAGGTTCCATTCAGTAATTGGGATATATTAACCAATGGGACTTGAGGTTAATGGATGAAATAGAATATTATGTGATAATACCGGTCCTCTAGAATACATAGGAAACACATACGTGTGCACACACATACCCATGTTATATGTATCATGTACATGCAGGATAGTGTGTCCGTGGAGGATAGTGGGTAATTTCAGGTACTGCTTTCCAAACTGGTTTTAGAATTGGTCTGCAAGACTCCTTTTCCCATTATTCCTGTTGAAGCAGCTTAGGTGATAGAGTGACTCCATGGAGTCAGGCTGATCAGAGTTCAAATCCTGCCTCAGACATTTATTAGCAAGCCACTTAACTATTTTGGCCCTAGTTTTCTCAACTGTTAAATCAAGATAATAATAGCACTTAATTCACAGAGTTATTGTAACGCTCAAATGAGATAAAAATATAAAGTCAGCCAATCAATGAGCATTTATCAAGCATCTCCTATGTGCCAGATATTGTACTAAGTTCTGGGGAATCAAAAGTGATCAGCACATTGATTTATTTATTATTCATTCATTTATTTATTTTGAAAAGACAATTGGGGTTAAGTAACTTTCCTAGGGTCACACAGCTAGTAAGTGTTAAGCATCTGGGGGCAGATTTGGACTCAGTGGGGATTCAGAGAAAAACTAAAAATGGAGCTCAGAATCAAATGGGGATCCAACAAGTGTGTACACAACAAACACAGGCAAGAAAGCGTGGAAGGCGGCACAATTCAGAGGACTTTGGAAGGTGGGAATTTGACTGAGGTTTGAAGGAAACCAAATGAAGCTTGGAGATGGAGATGAGGAGGCGTGTGGACCAGTGAGTATGGAGACAGAGGGAAGAAAGAGAGGCTCATGTGCAAGAAACTGCCAGGAGGGCAGCGTCCCTGCATCCCAGAGCATGTGAAAGGGAGGACTGGCTAGATCACAAAGGACTTAACACCAAATGGAGAGTTTTGTGTTCGATCCTGGGAGTAAGAGGAAGCCATTGGAGGTGAAGATCATGGGACTTGCTGCCTTCTGCTGCCCGCACCAGACATCAATGAGGATGTCTGACATGGTCTATTTCCCTCTATCATCTGCAATTTGCCCACCTGCACGGCAATAGCAAAGGTTTCATTCAGCTAATGGGCTGATATATTAACCAATAGGACTTGAGGTTAATGGATGAAATAGAATATTATGTGATAATACCGGTCCTCTAGAATACATAGGAAACACATACGTGTGCACACACATACCCATGTGTCGGAGAGAGAATTGTGGACATGTAGAGGAACATGTCATCGGAGCACAGAGTACTTGGATGAGTAAAAGGTCTGAGAAGATTGGTAAAATAGGAGCGAGACAAGTTATGAAGAGTTTGTACTTCATACAGAGGATTTTACATGTAATCCTGGGAATGATAAGGAGTGACAAGAGTTGATTTAATGGGAGAAGGAGAATATTGTTGGATCTGAGCTTTAGAAGGATCGGCTTGGCAGGTGAGCAGGGTATGAAGTGGAGTGTGGAGAGCCTTGCGGAAGAAAGCAGCCATCCATCGGTCTATTGCAATAGTTTGGGTGGGAGGTGGGAGAGGTCTGCACCAGGAGGACCACTCACAGGAGAGGAAGGGGCTGAGAGGATGCTGAAGGGAGAAATAACAGGGTTATCCACCCAATGGATAGGAACTGTGGAAGAGAAAAGAGAGATGTGAGGATGATATCTAAGCAAGGAAGTGGGTACCTAAGAGGGTGGGGACAGTAATTGGGAATTTAAAAGGAAGAAAGGATTTGGAAGGAGAGATAATGAGCTTGAGGATGAATCAGAGAGGTTAAAACTGGACATTTCAGGTGCTATTTAAATACTAGCTATTATTATTGGGATGACACAAGGTAGGTGCAATGCCTTACACTTGAGGAATAGTCCACCTAGAAAGCAAATTGAGTCAGGATTCTTTCAGAATTCAAGAGATTGTAAACCATGAATGGTTGCAGGGGAAGTAACTGGAAAGGCAGCTGGTCAATCAGAATGAATCAATGAATTAAAACATTTAGTAAGCACTCACTAGCCAGTCAGTTAACAGGCATTTATAACACACTTGCTATGTGCCAGGCACTGTGCTAAGCATTGGGGATAAAAAGAAAGTCCAAAGACAGTTCCTCCCATGCAAACAACTATATATATATATATATATATATATATATATATATATGTGTGTGTGTGTGTGTGTGTATGTGTATATATATATATATATATGTATGTATATGTATATGTGTGTATGTATATATATGTATATGTATATGTGTATGTATGTATATGTATATATATGTATGTATGTGTATATGTATATGTGTATATATATGTATATGTATATATATATATGTGATGTATACAAGATAAATCAGAGGTTGTCAGTTGAGCAAAGAATCTGTGCTGAGTGCTACAGACCAAAATATAGGCAAGTGAGACAATCTCACCTTCCTTTTTGGAAAGTTTTTATTACAGTGCTTAAACTCTAAAAAGAGCATTTCCGTGCATACAGCAGAACATGGAGAGAATTCAATGAAACCACAGAGACCACTTCTTTTTAAAATACATAATATGTTGTAATATGTAAGATATGGAAATAATATAGGTTATATATACTATGTAAGAAATTCGAACATTTTTTCAAAACAATCCCACTCATCTGTGCTTCCTTCTAAATTTCTGCTTTCTTTTGTGTGTTTCTTAGATATTACCATTGCTAAAACCACAATAAACCCTGTTCCTTTTTCTTCTTCAAATCAAATGACAGAAAGTGGGGGGCAAAAGTTCTTGTTACAAATAAGCATAGCAAAAAAAAAAAAGCAAAAAAAAAAAAGATTTAAACAGTGGCCACATCAAAAAATGCATTTCTTCACCTTGGAGTGAGCTTTTCTGTGGGTCACAGTAAGGAAATATGACCTGGTTGACCATTGCATTGGTCAAAGTTCTTAAATCTTTCAAAATTGTTTCCCCTCCCATAATATTATTATTCTTGAATAAATCATTCTTCTGCTTTTGCTCTCTTTACTCTGCATTAGTTCACACTCCAGGAGATTATCTGGAATCTTCTTTCATCTTTGAATTGTGTTAATTTTCTGCTGAATTCATATGTTCCAGTTTGTTCAACCATTCCTCAATTACTAAGAGGCTGTCTGACAACCTTTAGATCCTACTTTCTTTCCTTCTTCTCTCTTGTGCTCTCCCTTGCTTTCTTTTCCTTTCCTCTCTTTTCCTTTTTTCTTTCCTTTTCTTTCTCTTTTCTTCCCTTCTCTTCTCCTGTCTTTTTTTCCCTTTTCCCTCTTCTTTCTTTTCATTTCCCTTTAATAATTGGCAAGTTTGTTTTTGCTAGGGACTCTTTCCTCTAGAGGATGAAATATAGAATGTGGATCAGGATTAACTGAGTTCAAATCCAGCTGTGGACAGTTGTGTGACCCTGGGCCAATCGCTTTTTCTTTGTTTTATGTGGAAATGGATCTCATGATAGCACCTGCCTTCTAACCTGCCTTGGCTGTTGTTAGGATAAAATTAGCTAATATTTGATAAGTGCTTTGCAAACCTCAAAAAGCTATAAAAATGCCACCTATTATTCTCCCTCATCACCATCATGCTTTCTACCCTCACTTGTTTCTCCATTGAGTTTGATATATTTCTATACCCAGCCTGAGTTTATGGGTTCAACCCTTATTTGTCCATTTTAGATTAAGAAATAGGTTCACCTGGTAGTCTTCACCTGCTTTCTCTGTGTTTGCACATTTGTCTGCCACACCCAATTCTGAGAAACCCTCTTCTCTTTTGGAAAATACTATTATACTCCTCTCTTTACTTACCCTTCTTTTTTCTTTTTTAAACCCTCAAAACAAAACCAATCAAGAATCTCTGTCCTATGTTATTTAATCCATTTTATCGCTCTTGAAGGATTAAAATTCTGAAGTAACTCTTGTTTCTTCTTCTTTATAAGATCATTATGAACAATATAGCATCATATAACTCCTATTTATTCAAATAAATTAGTTTGTTTTTTTTCTGGATTTGTACTTACATTTTAGAAGTCCTATTTATCTTGGTCTTCTGATCAGAAATGCTTGAAAGTTTGCTGTTTTGTTTGTCATAAATATCCTCTATCTAAGTGTCAGAGTCAAGTCAGCTACACTGGCCCTTCAATAAACCAGGCTACCCTTGAGATGTTGGGGGAGTCACCTCTCTAGTGCCATTGGATCAAGACTTATCAGTTGTGTTCACCTAATGTTGGCTGACAGTGACTATTGCAGTTTGGGTTAGCCACTTAAGATGGATGAGTGTTTATAAAGAGATCATCACTTAGAAGATACATCAAGGGCAAAAGTATACCTTCACCATCTGGGGTCACACTCTCCCTTCAACTATCCTGCTCTCTGGGGAGAGTAGGCTCAGATTTAGCACAATAGCTACATAACATCGCTCCAACCAAGTTCACATCCAGATATAGCATCAAATATGAATAAATCCTTGTCTCAGCCAAAAATTCCCTCCCTAAGTTCACTCCTTGTTCCTCATGACATCAAGGTTGGGCTCTTGCAAAATCTGGAACAGATTTTACCTTCAGAATCTTGATCTCCGGTCATTTGTTCTACTGATCTTTTGAAACTCCCAAGATTGTAGCCTCCAATCCCTTCACCTATCACAGAAAAGAATAAATGTAGAAACAAGGCATTGAGTCACACTTCATAGGATTGCATCTTGACCTCAATGGGGAGAAGGCTCAAGGCCAAGAAATAGCAGCCTTTCTCACCAGAACCCTCAGGAAAGGCGTCAACCCCAGGTGGAGCAGCCAGAGAAAAATGACCAAGCCTCGTTGCTGATGCCCTTTGGAGGCACTCCCGGTTCTGGCTGTGCAGCCAATCTAGAAGGCTTCTCTCAGACACGTGGCCAAAACCGGCTCAGGGATGTGTAGGCATTCCAAGTCTCTCCAAGGCTTTCTACCTCCAAGACTGGAAGGTTCAGGGCAGAAAACTAAACTTCCCTAATTTTTTTTTTTGTAATAGAGGGTAGGGATTGGACTTTCCTGCTCTCCACTTTCCACAGGCAACTCTACTTGGTTTAAGCTCAGGAGAGTTCCTCTGTTTCCAGCTCCATGTTGTTTATTGTTTTCCCCCATTAGATTGCAAACATCTTGAGGGCAGGGGCTATCTTTCTTTTTTATTTTATTTTATCTTAATCTATGAAATAACAAAAGCCTTTCTATAACATAGTAGAATTTTAAAAATGATAATTGCACATGAAATTACAAATCTATGTTGTACAACTATTCCTCTTAATATATATATATATATAAATTTATACACATATGTGCATATGTATATATATACACATATATATAATAAAGTTATCATGTAGCTTTTTTGCTTTTTTTCTTCCATCCCCCCAAGATGGCTACAATTAGTCACAAATATGTATGTAGTATATATACATATGTAAGACCATATACATACTTCCATCTTTCTCTGGATGGAGACAGCATCTTCCTTCATAGGTCCCTTGTAGATAATTTGGATATATAGATATAGATATAGATATAGATATAGATATAGATATAGATATAGATATAGATATAGATATAGATATAATAAAATAACTTATTCAATCAAACTTGTTTTTAAAACAATATTATTGTTACTGTTTACAACATTCTCTTCGTTCTGCTCATTTTGCTCTTCATTATCTTGTGCATCTTTCCATGTTTTCATCCACAATAAACAAGTTTCTAATTTCTTATAGCATGGTATTATTCTATCACAATCATACACTACAACTTGTTCAGCCATTTCCTGATTGATGGACATCTCCACATTTTCTATTTCTTTGCCACCAGAAAGAGAGCTAAATATTGCATTTTGGAATATAAACATTTTGGAATACATTGATTCTTTTCCTTTTTCCTTAATTATTTTTGGAAGTAAACCTAGTAGTGTTATTTCTGAGTCAAAAGTTATAGGCAGTTTAATAACTCTTTGAGCATAATTCCAGCTTGCCCTAGAAAATGGTTGAGTCAGTTCACAGTTCCACCAATAGTGAATTAGTACCCCAATTTTTTCCATAACTCTTCCAACATTTGTCTCTTTCCCCTTCAACCACTTTAACTTCAATCAATCTGATAGGTATAAAATGATATCTTAAGGTTGTTTTAATTTGCATGTCTCTAATAATGATTTAGAGAATTTTTTTCATATGACTATAAATTGTTTTGATTTCTTCTTTGGAAAACTGTGTGTTTATATCCTTTGACTATCAATTTGGCAATGATTCCTATTTTATATAGATTTGACAAAGTTCTTTGTGTATTTAAGATATGAGAGTTTTATCTGATAAAATGTCTATAAATCCACACACACTCACACACACACTTTTCTGCTTTCCTTCTTATCTTGGCTACCTTTTTTTATTTGTACAAAACTTTTTAAAATTTAATGTAATCGAAATTATCCATTGTAGACCTTACACTATTCATTATATCTTGCTTAATCATAAATTGTTCACCTATCGGTAAGTCTGATAGGTAATATGTTCTATGTTCTTAAAATTTCTTGTAATATCTCTATCTAGGCCATGTATGGATTTTGATCATTTCTTTGTACATGGTGTGCTCTATGTCCACTTTCTGCCAACCTGCTTCCCAGCACTTTTACCAAATAATGAATTCTTATCCCCAAAACTTGTCTTTATACTTGTCAAATTATAAAGTTGTTATACTAATTTGCTGTTATAAATTATATGTTTACTCTTTTCCATTGATTTACCTTTCTACTTCTTAGCCAGTAACAAAGTTTCGATAATTATTGCCTTGTAACATACTTTAAGATCTAGCACTTCCAAATTTTCTTCTTTTGTATATTTTTATTAGTTTCTTTGATATGCTTGACTTTTTATTCTTCCAAATGAATTTTGTTATTATTTTTTCTAATTCAGTAAAATAATCTTTTGGTAATTTAATTGAGATGGCATTGGATATATAAATTAATTTAGGCAAAATATTTCTCCAATTATTTAAATATGATTTTATTTTTATACAAAGTTCTTTTGTTATTTTGTTCATATAATTTTTGGGATTGTTTTGGCAGGTAGATTTGACAGTATAAAATATGGTTTAGAGTTATTTTAAATGGGATATTTCTTATTATCTCTTCTTGAAAGGTTTTATTTGTGATATATAGGAATAGTGATGATTTATGTGCACTTTATATCCTGCTACTTTGCTAAAATTATTGTTTCAACTATTTTTAAAGTTGAATCTTTGGTTTTTCCAAATATATTTGGATAAATATTATGTACACATTTGGATAAATATATATTATCATGTTATCTGCAAAAGAGATAGTTTTTATTATTTCATTCCCATTTCCAAATCCTTCTACTTCTTTATCTTCTCTTATTGCTATTTCTAGGATTTCCAATATAATATTGAATAACATTGGTGATGGTAGGCATCCTTTGTTTCACATATGATCTTCCTGGGTAGTCTAGATACTGTTTTTCTTTTTTTTTATTTGTGTCCTGAGCAATTAACACAGTATCTGGCATATAATAAGCATTTAGTAAAGGAAAGTAGGCTCTCCTTAGACTCTTCATTTGGAAAGATGCTCTTTGAGGCAAATTTTGGAGATGGCTGAAAAGTAGTATGGAAATCAGCTTCCAGAAAAGATAAGAAAAAACTAAAAGTCCAGGATCCTAGTAGAAGAGTTTAAATTCTATTGGGGAGGGAGATGAACAAAGGGGCTAGGGTTTGGGAAGAACAGTTTGAAAATAGCCAGGATTGGTGGCCTGTTTCCAGGTACGTTAACAACAAAAGTCACCTATGAGAAGGCAGAGAGGTTCAGAACACCAGAGATGCCATCTACAATTCATTTCTTCATTCAGTAATCATAGACCAAGTCCCTGCTAAGTGCCAGGTACTATGTTAAGCACAGGGAGATATAATAAATAGGAAAAGGCAGTGTCTGTCTTCAAGAAACACTGGAATTAAGAGGGATTGAGGAAGACTTACTGTAGAAGGTGGGATTTTAGTTGGGACTTAGAAAAATCCAGGGAAGTCAGTAGTTAAGAGTGAAGGATGGAGAACAATCCACCCTTGGCAGACACTCAGAGAAAATACCCAAAGAAAATAGCCATGACATGGTTCTACAAGTCAAAAAATCCTAGATTTCAGAGCCAGAATAGTCCTCAGATACTACTTAGTCCAAACTCTTCATTTTAGAGAGATTTAAGACAGAGACCTGAAGGGATTATGGAACCCTAGGTCACACAAGAACTATGTAAACATGCAGGGTATGAGTATCTCCTTTAAATATAATTTATGAACCTTTTCATCTTTTAGAGTTACAATGCAAGGGTAGAGGAAATTAATCTTGGAATGAACAGACAATATAGGATAGATTTAAATGACCCCTTAAAATTTCTGTTCATAGAATCGTAACATAGTAAAGTCAAAATTCCAAGATCATCTAAACCAGGGTTGATTTCTTAAACTTTTTCCACTTGCAACTCCTTTTCACCCAAGAAATTTTTACATGACCTCAGATATGCAGATAAAAATGGATAACTGAATATGAGAGTTGTGGAATTATGACTTATTATCAGTAAATATTTGATTTATATAATCTATTTTATATTCCTGGAATCATGTAAAAATTTCTCAAGGAAAAAAAGAGTAGTGAGTAGGAAAAGTTTAAGGAACCCTGGTCTAGACCCATCTCCCTCAGAAGGACTTACTCTATAGAAATGGTCTTCAAGCTTCTTGGGCTCAGGACTCCTCACTCTTCTTAGAAATTACTGAGGATCTCAATGAGTTTTTGTTTACATGGACCATGTCTATCAATATTTATGGCATTAAGAATCAAAATGTTAAAATGACATAATTCATTGAAAATCATGATATAAATCCACTGCATATTAATATAAATAACTTTATAAAAATAATTATTCTTTGCAAAACAAAAATTTAGTGAGAAGAATGACGTTGTTTTACATATTTCTGCAAATCTTTTTAATGTCTGTTTTACTAGAAGACAGCTAGATCCTCATGTTTGTTTCTTCATTTAATTTGTTGTGATGGTTGTGATTATTGAAGAATTTGAAGGAAATTCAACTTCACAGAGATATATAGCTAAGAAGGAGGAGTATTTTAACAGAAAAATCACTCCTTAGTATCATTGTAAATAGTTTTGATTTTATGAACTCCTTGAAAGAGCCTTACAGACATAAGAGAGTCTGCAGAACATCCTTTGAGAATCTTTTTTTTTTCCTATAGTTCCCTTTCAACTTGTCAGTCAGCTAGCTTGAAGACTTCCAAGAATGGGACAATCTTTGTCTCCTGAAACAGCCCATTTCACTGACTAACAACCCTTGAGTTTGGGGGAGTGTCAGCTAAAATCATATTGCCTGGTGGATTGGTTGGTTGCTTGCATTCTTGTGTGTGTGTGTGACTTTCTCCCCTTGGTCCTAGTGACCTTTCAGCCTATTTTCACTAGAGGAAGACCCCTTTCCTCATATTATTCATAATCCTTCAAATAAAATAAATCTAGATATAAACACATAAAAACTTATTATTGTATCCCAAGCTGCATAAAGACAAAGAACTGACCATCTTAAAACTTAAAATGCAAGATAAGAGGGACAAAATGAATGATAACAACTAAGCATGTTGTTAGTTTGAATTCTCAGGCCCTGTGATTATTTTTAGAAGAGAATATTTATAAAGTGGAGAGGAAAGCCAAGCACAGTATGATATGTGTACTAAGAAAAGGTCTCAAATCTCGAAAAAGCATGGGTAGGCTGGCATGAAGTCCATAGAAGTCAACTCGTGAGCTGAGAGCCCAGTCACAAATTCAACTAATTCTAAACATTAAGGAGAGGGGTACAGCTGACCGAAGAGAATGCTGAAAATGTCCAGGAAAGATCATCGCATGGATGGGTGGGAAAGTAATTGAGACTAAATGATGGGGAAAGACTTGAACTTGGGTCCTCAAATCCAGCATCTTGACCACTAGACAACCTGGTTGCCTCCCAGTTAGCAATAACAACAATAATGATAATAACAACAATTAGTATACTGCTTCAAGATTTAAAAGTGTTTTGCAGATCAGTAAATGATAATTGGGATAGAATGGGATCAGTGGTTTCATTTCTATAATGAGTTTTCAGGTGAGAACACTCTCAACAGAAACAGGCTTTCATCTTCTGTTTCCTGAAGCACTGAGAGGTTAAGTGAACGACCCAGACTCACACAGCTGAGATGTGTCAGAGGGGTGACCTGAGCCCCAGTTAGCTTTATGGTCACAAGGGTCATCATAATAATCATGCTGATGCTGATGCTAAGCGTATTAACTTATGCACAACTGGCTATAATAACAACTGTTAACATTGTTGTGGTGCTTTCCAGATGATGTCTACTTGAGCCCTCACAATAACCCCAGGCTGTTTTCATCCCCATTTTACAGATGAAGAAATTTAGTTTTTAGTGGCTAACTTACTTGTCCAGAATGACTTAACCAGTTTATATCTGAGGCAGAATTGGAACTCAGATATTCATGATATCAAGTCCAGTCTTCTCTTTAAGACATCATAAATAATTTCAAGATTGAGTGAATGTGAACAGCTGGGAAAGGGCCATGTGAAAAGACTCTGCATTGAGAATTTGAAGCTGAGCTGACCCTTGAGTCAAGCTAGGGTTCTATCAGGCAGAAGTAAAGAAGAGGGAATTTGCTTGGGGATTAATTAGTGTTTTACAAGATATTAATCATTATGGCACAAACATGGGAGGGATTCAAGGCCATAGGACATTGTGCTATCGGTCAAATGCAGGGTCAAGACATTGAATGAAAATCTTGGGATTTTCTTTCTCAAGGACCAAGGCAAAGGGCAGTCAGGGCAAGATATGGGGGGGTAGTAAACACCTGGCTATTGTGTCCAACCCACTTATTTGCATTTCATCAGAGAGAGTTGAGGAGTTTTCATAGTCCTAAAATTTTCTACATAAGGAGGGTGTGATGGACCAACAGTGGTGTTGCTTTGGCCGGATGGTAAGTTAAAATAATTTCAGTTGCTTAGAGCAGTGGTTCTGAGAGGATGTTCCCCAGTTTCACTAAGGGAGCCTTGGAAAGAACACTTAGAGTTGGGTTAGGGATGGAATTTTAGATGGAACCTAAAGAAGAAGGAGAGCTTTCCAGACATGGGAGACAGCCCCAGACCTGTGAGGTGGACAGTCTTGTTTATAGAACCGTCAATAAGTATGTGTGAGGGAATAAGGTACAAGAAGACTAAAAAGATAGGAAGGGCTAGGCTATGAAGGGTTTTAAATGGCTCTGCAGGAAAAATGGGAGCCACTGGAGTTCTTAAATGGTGGTGGTGATGGTGACATGATTAGACCAGCACGTGACTGAATGAGGAATGGGTTAGAGGAGAGATCTGAGGCAGGCAGACCTACCAGCAGCTGTTGCAAAATGAGGTGACAAAGGCCTGCTCCAGAGTGGGGGCAATTTCAGAGGGAGGATATTGGAGAATTGCTGCAAAGGTGAAAGACCTTGGTAACATCTTGGATGAGGATGGAGAGAGAGATGGAGGAGTCTCTTAGGCTGTGAGCCTTGGGGACCAGGAGGATGCTGTTGACTTCTGCAGTGACAGAGAAACCCATGTCTATTTTAGATATCTGAAATTTCAGATTTTCCAATTTGAAACGGAAATCTGCAGAGTTTGGGGAAGGATAGGTTGAGAATTATCTGCACAGAGATGGTGATTAAATCCATTGCAGCTGATGAGATCACCATAACATAGAAGGAGAAGAGAAAAGAACCCAGGACAAAATGCTGTGCTTAGAAGGTGGGATCCGAAGGAGAATTTAGTAAAGGAGACAGAGAAGGAGAAGTCAGCCAGGGAAGAGGAGAACAAGAAGAGACAAGTATCCTAAAACTTAGAGAGAAGAGGGTATTACTGAACAGAGAGGGAAGAACGGTTTCAAAGGCCACAGAGAGTTCAAGGATAATGAGGAGGAGAAAAGGCCGTGGGATTTGGCAAAAGAGATCATTAGTAGCTCTGGAGAAAGGAGTTCTGCTGATAAAGCAGGAAGCTGGTTTGTAAGGGGAGAAAGAAGTGACAGAGAAAAAGAAGAGGCATCTATTGTAGGCAACTTTTTCAAGGAGTTTAGCTATAAAGGGCCAAAGAGATAAAGGATGATTATCAGGGATGAGGATGGAAGGTCAAGTGAGATGTGGCTTTTTTTCAGGATGAAAGAGACACGGGCCTGCCATCATTGGCTCCTTCTCTTTTATGATCTTTACCAGTTGTAAAGTAAAACCTCAAATTCACTTTATTTTCATTTATTTTGTTATAAGTGATTTAGAACCTATTTTGTATGACTGTTTCTTCTTTTGGAAGCCATATGTTAATACTTTTGTCCACTTATTCAATACATAGTAACTCTTAATCTTAGAGTTCTGTTGGTATATCTCACATATAAGATTTTTATCAGAGATTTTTTTTCTTTAGAAATTTAAGAAAAATACTATTACTAAAGCAAAAGTAAAATAAGCAGACCCATATAACTTCTTATAAAAAGTTGTCCTGGGAGCCATTCAATTATAAAACATTAGAAATTGAGAAAAGGGAAAATAGAAGAGAGAATGTAGTTTTGTCACAAACTCTGCAAGAAGGGCTTTGAAATCTTAGACACATCTAGGGAAGGGAAGGGGAGTCACTGGTCAACACTAGCAAGAATCTCTTCTTTCCTTGCCACAGCTTCTCTTCTCCTGTCTGCTAACCATATGAACTGAATGTTATAACAAAAGAAACCTGATTTCATCCTAAAATAACACTGCTATCAAGCTCTCTTGGAACCAAAGACTCTGGATAAATAGAAAGAGAGACAATGACTAATTCTAAAGACAACCACATGCACAAAGAATATGGCATAAATTCAACAATATTTTAAAAGTTCATATTGACAAAGAAAAATCAGGAAATACCAGATGAATACTTATGTTACATTTGCCTGCCTGGAAAGTCTTTAGACTATATTTTTAGATATACTTGAAACCCTAGCCCAAAACAGAACTCTGCTTTTGCATGAACTATGTTCAATTTTGGGGACTTCCTCAAAAATGTCTCTCTGAGTCATTCCCTATACGCCCCCCCTCCGTATTCTCTGGGAGCATCAGAATTTGGTTTATTTCTAGATATCCATAAGAAAAAGGAAAAGATTCCTTGCTCTCTACCCTTGAACAAATCATGATGTCCCTGACCCCCTCAGAAGAAAATCCTATGAAAACTAGCATACAAACCCATCAAAATTAAGACAATTCCCTTTATTGTCCAGTGGGTTTGGTGCTCTAGGGATTTATATAGTCAAATAAAGTCACAGTGCTAATATCCCTCCAATTCTTCCCTAGGTGAAAACACTAAGGATTGTTAGACCCCAGCAGCCCAGGGAGATTGCTCCTCCAGGGAGCCCCACTTCCCCAAGACTTATATAATTCACTAGATATACATCAATACTCTCTGTCATCCTCTTCCCTAGCCCTCTAAGGTCCAGGGGTTCTCAAACTACGGCCCATGGGCCAGATGCGCCCGCTGAGGACGTTGATGTGGCCTGCCAGGTGATGGCAAATGGGCTCAGGGGCGGAGACAGAGTATGAGCTTTTGTTTTTACTATAGTCCGGCCCTCCCACAGTCTGAGGGACAGTGAACTGGTCCCCTATTTAAAAAGTTTGAGGATCACTAGGCACTCCAAGTCAATAGAGAGTCGATATTTCTATACTTCCCTCCTGAGACAAAATTTCTCTCTCTTTTCCCAGTCTATCCAATCTTTAGCTTCTTCTTCTTCTTCTTCTTCTTCTTCTTCTTCTTCTTCTTCTTCTTCTTCTTCTTCTTCTTCTTCTTCTTCTTCTTCTTCTTCTTCTTCTTCTTCTTCTTCTTCTTCTTCTTCTTCTTCTTCTTCTCTTAAAGATAAAGACACTAATACATAGCTCTGCTGAACAAGTTAGCTATGAATCATCAATCAATCAATTAATCAGTTGTCAATGTTATCTCAGTATATCCATAAGTAGTTACGGCAAAGTAGAAGATTAATTCATTTTTAAGGAGAAGTTATCAATGTCGGGATAAAGACCTGTGAATAGTGTCTGGATAGGAATACCACTGCATACACATATCCCAACCATATATTGTAAATTTATTAATTCATCAGATTGTCTTTATTTTTGTGGTTTCAACAAATCAATCAATATTCAATGAATCGCAATTATGTATTTCATATTGAAATGATACCTTTTGGAATCCATTCACTATGAGGGAGATAAGTGGGACTAGGAAGCTATTCCAAGAGACCCCAAATTACACCTGATTGGCCTGTTAGTCCCTGAGAGCTGGTACGGCATCTCGGATTCAGTGTTGGTCTTGGAGTCAGACTTAGACTTCATTTGAATCCTACTTCCAACCCTAATTATATGATTCTGAGAAATCATGAACCTCTCTGAGCCTCATGACAATGGGGATGAGAATGATAAGGTTATTACGAGAATGAGGTGAGACACAACATTAGTAAAGAACTTTTAAATCTTAAAGGGATTATTTCTTGACCTTTGCCTCCAAACTTCTGTAAGAGCCTCCAGTTGCAGCATCACAGATATGAATGACTACACCCTGTATCCTTCTGGATTTGTGCAAGTATTGGAGGAGCCAACCCTAGGGCCTTTTAGGGCCTCCAGGAGATCTTTTTGGAGGACGATCTACTTCCAGAGTAGCGTAGTGTCTCATTGTGATATGGTCCAATCCCCACTTTCTAAAAATTTTGGAGGCCAGCTTCTAATGCATCTGTACTGCTTGTCAAAGATATATATTATGTTTAACCTGTGTCAACAAAGGCTGCCCCGCAACTCCTTCAGGTGTTATGATCCACAACTGTGGAGGCTCTCGGAGAATTGACCTGTCCTTTAACAGGAAATCATTCCCTGGAAGACACAAATGCATGGCCAGATTCCCACCAGGAATGTTTGGCTATTCCATCAAAAAGTCTTTATTCTCTTCTGACCTTCAAAGGTTCAGGACATCTGGGATTATACATTTGGTCAAAGGCAACCAATCCAGAGGAACAATTTCTTTGGAATCACTGGAATTCTTGAAGTATCCTTGAATGCTAGTTTGACAGACCTTACTTTAATAAGATCACCAAGCTATCTGCCCTCCTGAAAGTCCTGTCTACTCCCTACCTCCAAACCCCAGAAACAGAATGTAAGCAAAAGGAAATGAAAGGATTTTTTAAAAATCTTATTTTGTTCCCATTTAATTATTTTTCAATTTTAGCTCTATTTTAGTGGAAAACAAGCCTTAAGGTACAAACTATATACTTAAAAATCCATTTGGTGACTGCATTGGTGAAAGCAACATTTTATATTCTCCATGGAGAATATATATAAGATATATAGATAGATAGATAGATAGATAGATAGATAGATATAGATATAGATATAGATATAGATATAGATATATAATAAGAACTTCCTTAAACATTATTTATTTTTATTGGACTTTTGATTTCCCTGAGATAGTGAGTCCCTGTACTCTCTCTCCCAATGCTTGTTGGCTTATTTTCCTAGAGTGCTGTTGGGGCTCCAAGAGGTAAAATAAATTTCTCAGGGTCTCCTAGCCCTAACCCAGGAATTTCTGACTTCTCCCTAGCATCTTACTGTACATTTAACCACGACTCTATGACCTTATGAACATCACTATGTAAAAAAGGGCTCCTGGCCTTCAGCACGCAGGAGGGTAGGAGCAGTGAAGGCTTCTTGCCAAGGATTGTCCATCATGTGGGTGCCTTCTGAACCTCGGCTAACCTGTGACACTCAATATGGCTCCGCTTCCTTATCCAGACTTGAACCACCATCAACTATTGGGTCTGCCTTCTAACTTGACCCAAAGTCTGGGTGCTCTTAGACTGTATCAGAGGAAGAACAGGGAGAGGGGGGAAATGTCTAGTTATAATCCTCGTGGTTAGTATCAATCAGTAACAAATTTGCTGTGGAAGTAGTGTTGGTTCTTTCAGAAGGGAAGGAGAATAGAAAGGTCATAGAACTAGAACGTGGAAGGACCTTGAAGATCATCTCATCTACCTCCTCATTTTACACATAAAAAACTACCTGAAGCCAGAGAAGAAGTCCAATTCCCTTATTCTGGATCCAGAATTCTAATTTTTTTTTTTTTTTTACTAGATAAGAGACCATTTTTGTCTCATTTTCTACCTAGTCTTAATCACTGAATAGTTATTGCCTCAGACAAACTGAGATCTAGAAAAGACCTTAGCTTAAAAAGATCGACTTCTCACTGCTTCCAGGGCCAGCTCTAGTCATACCTTGCTATATCTTGCCACTGGCCCCAAATGGCTATAGAGGCAAGAGTGCGGCTGGTGACCTGGCACAGTCCTCCCTCACTTAAATTCAGTTCACTTGCAATTCCAATGTCCCGGTTCTCTTCCCGAGTGAAAGAAAAATAACTTTCTCAGTTAGAATATCACCTCCTACAGGAGAAAGAGTGTTGTTTTTGTATTTATATCACTAATGATTAGCCTGATGCTTGGAACATAATAAGAGAAAGGAAGGAAGGAAGAGAGGGAGGAATTAAAGACGGGAAGGATAAAGGAAGAGAGGAAGGAAGTGTGCCTGGTTGGTCTTGAGCCCAGCATGTCACAATGGAAGTCATCCTGGTTCAAGAGTCAGAGGATATGGCTCCTACCCCAGTCAAATCTATTTCCCTGGGCCTCGGTTTCCAGAACTGTAAAATGAGCAGATTGAACTAGAAGACTTCTGAGTCCCTTAGCTCCTGATAGTGACACTACTACTTGACTGCACCTCGCTCTCTGTGCACATGGCTTCCACTATGGGAGAGGGCAGGAAAGGATGATCAGGTAAATAGCAAATAGAATGAATTGGACCTTTAAATCCTTTCGTTGACATGAGAGGTATCTAAGTTTTTTGGCTGAATTAAGAAAAAGTGCAGTGCCATAGAGAATGTATTTAAAATATAATTTTTTTGTCAAATAGACCAGATTAGATGAGGGCTAAGAAGGTGGAAAGTGGATAGAAACACATAAATTGAAGTAAAGCAGAAGACAGAAGAAACTGGGATTTTTTAGTATTTGCTCCATCCTATAGAAAGCAAAGACTTTTCAGGAATCTAAGCCAACCCTCACCAATGACCTCTCGGATCAAATTCAAAACTTAATTTCGGCCTTGCTTTGATGCTGAAGGGCCCCCGAGTTCTCTCTTGTGACAGTAACCGAGAATTAGTTTGGATTGTCCCAAAGGGCAAGAGCAGGAGTTCCCAATGACCTTCAGCTGATTACTTACAAGGGCACGGATGACTTGATAAAGCGTTAAAGATTAAGACTGACGTCACCTCCAGAGAGGTTCATGTTCGTGTCAGAGCAAGTCCCTTTTTCGGATTCTAGATTTGGACAGCTCCTCGGCTTTCCCCAGCCCAAAGCCAAGATTTTAAAAGGTGTCACTTTCAATTTGGTGGAGAGGTGTGTGTGTGTCACTGAGTGTGTGTGTCTGTCAGTGAGTGTATGTGTGTGAGTGTGTGTGTGTGTGTCAATAAGTGTGTCAGTGAGTTTGTGTGTGTCAGTGTATGTGTCAGTGAGTGTGTGAGTGTGTGTGTGTGTGTCACTGAGTGTGTGTGTCTGTCAGTGTGTCAGTGAGTGTATGTGTCTGAGTGTGAGTGTGTGTGTGTGTGTGTGTGTGTGTGTGTGAGCACATGGACATGTTTGTGCACATGGAGGCCCCAGTGGTGCGTATGTTGAAGGTGGGAGGAAGGGGTGGCTTCTGGTCATATTCCAAGTGAGATAATTACATCCTATTTTCCTCGGACCCCTGTTGTTCCTCTTCCTTTCTCTCCTAAGCTGTTCCCAGGTGCAGCTGTGAGGTGTTAAACAGCTGGCGAAGTCCACCCCCGAGACCCGCACACTTCAGCTGGGGGGGGGGGTGATCCCAGTACAATTTGTCTATCAGCTTGTTCCATTTCTAAGGCATTTGGGATCTTTCAGAATGAAAGACTTTAGGAACCGAGATCCTATTATTAGTCCCTAGAACCTCAGTAGATTTGGAGCTCGACTCTAATTAGAGTGTAGATACACAAACAATTAAAAAGTGATAGACCTTTGCAGAGGTGGAGGTGGGGGAGGCCATGGAAAGGAGATAGATGCTTAATAGCAATGGCGGCCCTGATGTTCCTCTCCCGAATGGAGCCTTAGGAGCTAAGTGGCTAAAGATCTCAAGCCATTTGCAGGGTCAGTGTCTCAGAGAAGTTAAACGACTTTACCAGAGTCACACAGTCAGTGTCAAAGGTAGATGAGACACCAGAGGGTCAAGGACAACCACACAATAATGGCTGTCTTCTAGGACATATCTGATCTGGTGTTCCTGAGCCAGACACTTCCTAGCTGTATGATCCCGGGCAAGTCACCTAATGTCTCTGTAGAATGGAGATCATAATAGCATGCCCCTGGTGAGATTGTTTAAAGATCAAATGAAATATTTGAATCCTTTTTTCTCTCTTGCTGAGGCAATTGGGGTTAAGTGACTTGCCCAGGATCACACAGCCAGGAAGTGTTAAGTGTCTGAGGTCATATTTGAACTCAGGTCCTCCTGACTTCAGGGCTAGTGCTCTAACCACTGCACCACTTAACTACCCCAATATTTGAATTCTTTGCAAATCTGAAAGGACTATGGACATTTTAACTATTATTATAATTCTTCTGGGGGAAGGTTACAACACATAAACAGATAAGGAAACATAAGGCATTTTCAGGGCACTGGTAAAGAGTGTGGGGCAAGGTATCAGGAAAGGCTCCCCGAGTGACCCCTGAGCTAAATCTTAAAAGAGATGAAATATTCTGAGAGAGAAAGGATCAGAAGGAGAAAGTGCCAGGGATTTAAGGCAAAGAAGGAAGAGCTGAAAGATGGGATATGAAATGTGTCTAAAATGGAGAACACATGAGGGAGAGCTGTTTGTGGAAAAGCAATAGAAACCAGAGTGAGGAGGATTTTAGGTTCTAGCTGGAAGAATTTGCATTTTATCCCAGAGACCAGTTTCTGAGCAAGGAAGTGGGACATTTTCAGAACTGGAAAAGAAAAAGAATGAACAAAAGGAGAATTGAATTGCTATAATCTGGGCACCAAAATCAAGGACAGAACTAGTATGGGACCTTCTGGGACAAGGGGCAAAAGATGAAAGATGTTGAGGGAGGGAGTTCATCAATCAGAATCAGTGACTTAGGGAGATGAAAACAAAGTGTGAACTATTGAAGATGAGTTCACAGTAAGGAAAGTGGATGCTTGGAAGGGTGGTGGGGATAATAGTTTAAGAAAGACAGGAAATATCTTAATTTCTCCAAAGAAAGAGCACGGTATCTAGAGCCGCATCTCCTAGAATCCAAACTCCTTCATGTCAGATGAGCCAATAGAATCCAGAGAAGTTAAATAATTGATCTAGACTCACTCAGCTCATGACGAGTTGTCATTTGGACCACATATGGCCCATCCCAATTCTATTTGGTTGACATATTCTCAGTGTAACACCATGAATCCCCATTGAAAGCTCTTCACCTGAAATCTCAAAGTTACTTTGGGAAAAAACTTTCAAAAGAAGAAAAACAAGAACTATATACAGAAAAACCACTGGCTCCAATATTCTCTTCTTCCTAAGTCCTGCTGGGATTCATGATGGAAGAGTAAGAGCCATTAGACATTTAGAAGTCACATGTTTTCCATATATTGAGCTTGATTCCTCTCAAAAACATGAGTGTGAATCATGGGGCACACTGGACTTTAGAACTGAGACTGGAATCACTAAAGCAAGATTGGAGGGACCAATGGTGAACACGAGAAAACCACATCTTATCGCCAACAAATGGCCCTCGTGTAATATGAGTAAGATAATCTGTAATATATTATAAGGCTTAGAATAATGGACTTCTGAAGTCCTTTCCACTGGAGATCTAAGTTCCTAAAGGGGAGTAAAGGGGCAGGAACTGTCTGAGCAAAGGCACAAACTTTGCCGTCTGATTACCATAGGATACATACACAGGACAATGAGTATTGGATTTAGAGACAGCTGGAAAAGTGGGAAAAGAACTGCCTCTCAAGTCAGAGGCATGGGTTAGTTTTCATCATGATCTGTATGACTTCAGGCAATTACTTAGCTTTGGGGGTTACAGATTCACCATTTACAAGGAGTGGATGAGACCAGATGAGGCTTCTGAGGTCCTGTTTGGTCTATGACTGTAATTAGTCCTGATCCCAGCTCTTCTACTGACTGTCTCTGTGACCTTTGAAGTCACTCCTTCTCTGGATACCATTTAGTTCATCTCTACAATGTGGAAATCCAGTCTTTTCAACAAGCATTTCCTAAGCATTGAAAATGCCAGAACTGTGCTAACTGCAGGGGATAATAAATGTAAATAAAAAGGAAGCAGAAGCTTACGTTTTAATGTAAAGGGTGAATTGGCTGATTCTCTCTCTCTCTCTCTCTCTCTCTCTCTCTCTCTCTCTCTCTCTCTCTCTCTGTCCTGTCTCTCTCTCTCTCTCTCTCTGTCTCTCTCTCTCTGTCTCTCTCTCTCTCTCTCTCTCTCTCTCTCTGTCTCTCTCTCTCTCTCTCTCTCTGTCTCTCTCTCTCTCTCTCTGTCTCTCTCTCTCTCTCTCTGTCTCTCTCTCTCTCTCTCTCTCTCTCTCTCTGTCTCTCTCTGTCTCTCTCTCTCTCTCTCTCTGTCTCTCTCTCTCTCTCTCTCTCTCTCTGTCTCTCTCTCTCTCTCTGTCTCTCTCTCTGTTTCAGCCTGTCTCTCTTTCTCTGTTTCTGTCTGCCTGTGTCTTTCTGTTTGTTCTCTCTCTTTTTTCTATCTTCTTCTCTGTTTCTATCTGTCTTTCTCTCTATTTTTGTCTGTCTCCGTCTGCCTGTCTTTTCTCTCTGTCTCTTTCTGTGTCTGTCTGTCTCTCTGACTATGTCTATCTCTTTCTTCCTGTGTCCCTCTGGATTTACCTCTATGTCTCTGTCTCCATTCTTAGAGGAGGAAAGAGAGCTGGGATAGGTCTTTAATTCTTCTGTTAAGCCTTGATATTTCACCCCCCCAATCAAGAAAACTATTTCAGATTCCTCTAGAATTCACATAAAAAGGAAGGTTCTCTAGTCAGACCTAGCTGACGATGAGGATCCAGATGCTTTGCAAGCTTTGCTAAGATCTCGTTATATGTGGATAAGGCCATGCGTTGCCAGGACTAAAAGGAGCTGGAGTTTGAATCTAAACTCGGAGAACAGACAGAAGTTCAAGTGGGCTGCAAACTTGGCAAAAACATGTGCTTTAAGAAAGAAAAATATTTCGACTCCCAAATCGGTTTTTCTGTATATAGTTCTTGCTTTTTCTTCTTTTGAAAGTTTTTTTCCAAAGTAACTTGGAGATTTCATGAAATGAGACAGCAGGTACAGACTTCAATCTTTCCTTCACCAACACACATACCGCTCCCCCACCCATGAGTGCATTGAATGGGAATGGTTTTGTGAGTTGCTAAAATCAAAAGACCCTTTTTTGCCAATTTTGGCTTATGGACGTCTTCCTATTTTGCTTGGCGAGTCCTCGCACACCTGGTGGCTCGCCTTCCTGCTAGAGACCTCTCCCTACTTTGCTTGGCTGGTACCTGTATCCCAAACACACTGTCTATTTCCAGGCTTGCACTTGAAGTCTTTCCAGCTTCATACAATCTGTCCAAGCACGAGCTCTGCTAGCGTAGCTTTTGAGAACCCAGTCACCTCTACAGCATTGTCGTGAAATCATCAGGTGCAGGTTTAGAAGTGGACAGTGACAATACTTTGGCTGGATCCAGGGCCACTTGGGTGGCTCTTCTGGAAGAGATGCTTTTTAGAGACGTCTTTCATGGCGCAACCTTCAGAATGGAAGTAGAGGACAACAGAAGGCCTTCCATGAACTGCCTCATCTCCTCTGCCCCTGCTTTCAGTGTTGTGGATGACATTTTTAAAAGCACACAAATTTCTAATGCTCAATACCCCATCCCATCCCCCAATCCTTTTAATATCATTTCAGGTTAATAGCCTGTTGACTTTTCTAAAAGAAAATTTTATTAATAGCTTTTGTTTTAATATCACCTTCCTTTCCCAAATTATCTCTCCCTTCTCCCTTTCCCAGTGAACTGTTCCTTAGAGTCAAGATTAAAAAAGAAAAACAAACAAACAAACAAACAAACAAACACCGAATGAGTTCAGCAAAGCTAAACAAGAGATCAAAAAAGACTAAAGTTGTATTTGATGTTATAAACCCATAATCACCTACCTCGAGGTCTTTTCTGATGTCTTCTCTGGGGCCAAGCTCAGTTATTATAATTTTGCAGAAGTCATTTTCAGTGGTTGTGTACTTGTCTTGTTGCTCCCATTTGAGTTGTTACGTTCACAGTGCATATTGTTTACCTGATTCTATATGCTTCCTTCGCATCTGTTCATATAATATTTTTCTCTATATACATCATGTAGAGCATTTGAAATAACATATAAAAAAGTGTTTTGTAAATGGTAAAAAAAAAAAAAAAAAAAAAACACACTATACAGATTTATTTGGCCGTTCCCTCAATCGATGGGCATCTCTTTGGTTTTACGTCCTTTGTAAGAGGAACTGTTATAAACATATTATTTATATGAAACCTGAATTCTTCTCCCTGACTTCCTTAGGGCAATTGCCTGGTGGTAAAATGTCTGGGTCAAATGATCTAAATCTGATGGGCAAGGGAGTGATTGCCCCCTCCTCTCACTCATCCTACATCCCACAATCCATCTTTAATGGTTTTGGTTTTTTTGTTTTTTTTTGTTTTTTTGGGTTTTTTTGTTTTTGTCATATGAGACATATGGGTATGTTCAGTCTAGAGAAGATTCAGAAAAGAAATGATCACTGTCTTCCAATATCCCATAGCCACAGAGGATAGTCACAGGGCACCGCAGGGGCAGGAGTGGCAAAGCAGAAGGTTAAATAAGGCATGATGTCAGAGACAAAAGAAAGAAAAAAAAAAAGCTTCCGAACAGCGACAGTTTTCCAAAAATGGCAGGAGCTGCCTGAGGAGCCCCTCACTGAAGGCCTTCAAACAAAGATAGCATTTCTCTACAGGTTCTTTTGGGAATAAATGTTTAATGAATGACCCCGGGGGTCCTATCTAGGGCCCACAAAGATGGCCTGGGTCTCGCTGGTACTCGGGTAGATCTATGATCTCATCAATGTGACTTCTTTCTCTCCAACGCAGCAATCCTTCGCCGTGTTTATCTACTCTGCAATTCTTATTTATCTCTCCCCATGCCATTCACCATGGAGCCTGCCTGATGCCCTGGAGACCTTCCTGTAGCGCCAGCTCTGGCTTTCCTCCCATAGTATCTGTTAGGTGCCAGTTTCAGATGGGTGCCAGGGTACCCCTGAGCCTGCTCCATATGTTGTTTCTCATTCTTGATACATAATGAGCGAACCTCCTTTTCTGGACTCACTCATTTTCTCTCCCTCTTTTGCATGAAGGCCCCATCAGGAGCGTTTTGCGACCGGATTAGACCCACCATGTAACTTTCCCATGACTGCCCACTCAAAGGCTCACCTCCATGAGCAGGGAGGGTAGGTGGGTTCGGCTGGCATGGGATTCAGATGAGACTGCCTAAAACGGTCCTCTCCCGTCCTCCTTATTCCTTTGTGTTGTCTGCTGGTGCTATGACCAAGCCCTAAACATATATGTTTTACCAATCCCCCACCCCAAGAAAATGGCGTGAAGGGGAGAAAATTTGCCTGCCATGTAGAACGTCCAAAGATGGAGGAGGCTGCCTGGAAGGGCGATTGGCTCATCGTCGTCTTCAGGGTACCATGTTGTAGCTCTTGTACGGGGATTTTTGTCAGGTTCCTGAGACACAGGGGTACAATCCATGCTCCAAATGGATACATTGGATGGGATGTAAGCAAATGAGGAGAGGAGAGAGAAGGGCAAGTCCAAGGCAGAGGCCCAAGTTAGAAACCCGGGGGACTGCAGGGAGGAGGAGATAAAGTAAGAGGAAACATTTGAAGTCCTTGGAATCCAGACCAGAGGATCTGGAGCTGAACCTTAGTCCAGCCCTTTAGTTCAATCTCCTCCATTTTTGATGACCCAAGCTGACTCCCCGAGGGGGAAGTGACTGGCCCCAGATAACGCATCTCCTAAGTAGATGGAGAATTGTGTAAAGATTAGAATTTTGTTGGCGGAGTCAGGAAGACCTGCACTCAAAACTCCACTACTTACCAACTGTGTGAGTAAGACATTCGACTTGTTTGAGCCTTAATTTCCTCATCTGCAAAACAGGGAACTAAGTGAGATATTTTCTCAGTAACCTTTTCCCTTTACAGTATTTACAATATATTTAGTATAAGCTCCTTGACAGTAGGCAGTAATTTTGCCTTTTTAGCACCATGCCTGGAGCTTAATAAGTGTTTGTTGAGGTGCTTAATAAGTGTTTGTTGTCTGCTTGACTGATTTCCAGGTCTCTCTCTATATTCTCATCATCACAATGGCCCTTGAACACAGATCTTCAAACTCTGATTCTCTGCGTGGTCCCAATAGGCCATTTTCAGTGTAAACCCTCAGCCACCGATGGCACGGAGTTTTCTGGGATGATGTCAGGATTCCGTGTTAATGTGGCAAGTGTGAGAGAGAGGAGGGAGTCAGGGGTAATGATCTCCGGGCTGCAAAGCAAGGTGGGCGGCCAAGGGCTGGAGCTTCCACTGAAATAGGGACGTTTAGGCCGGTGTGGTGAGAGAGAGAGCAGATTCCACTGTGGAGATGCCTCAGGAACATCCAACGGAGATGGGAACTGACAGCAGAGGATGTGGGGCTGGAGATGAGGCTAGGCCAGGATATATAGACTTGGGGATCCTCCTTCTGAAAGTGGGACTTGAATGTATATCTGGACAGGAGGCTGCAAAGAAAGGGGGACACAAAGGCTTGAGCTTTTGTGGCAGCTGGGTGGTGCAGTGGGTAGAACGCTGGCCCTGAAATCAGGAGGACCTGAGTTCATATTTGGCTCAGACACTTTACACTTCCTAGCTGTGTGCCCTGGGCAAGTCACTTAACCCCAATTACCTCAGCAAGAAAAAAAAAAAAGAAAGGAAGGAAGGAAGGAAGGAAGGAAGGAAGGAAGGAAGGAAGGAAGGAAGGAAGGAAGGAAGGAAGGAAGGAAGGAAGGAAGGAAGGAAGGAAGGAAGGAAGGAAGATAGCCTTGGGCCCCAGCTCTGGGGGAAGCCGGTGCTCAGCAGGAGGTGGATGAGCATTTGGTGAGTGTGAAGAAGGGGTCAGAACTGGCAGAAGGTAGGGTCATGAAAGCCTAGAGAGACCAATGTGTCCATGAAGGGTGTGGGGCTAGAAGAAGTCATAGAACCCAAAGGGCGCGGCTCCATCTGATTTACTAAAGAGATATGTGAGCCAGGCCAGTTCTGAGTTCCAGTTCTTGCTCTTTTCACTTACTAATCAGCCCATTTCCTGTATCAGCCTCAGTTTCCCTGTCTATAAAAGGGGACCAGACTTGATGGTCTCTGAAGTTTCCTCCAGGTCTAGACCTGTGGTCCTCTGACCCCGTTTCATCTGCTTTAGGACAGAAATGGGTAATTATGATGCATCGGTACCTTTTGGTGCTGTTTTTATTTGCATCATTATATTTACTGTTATTCTTTTCTTGAAATTCTTCCTGTTGGCCACTGCACTGTTTTTCTAAAGCAGCCTGTCCCCCCATTCCCAGTAGATGGGATCCGGCCACAGAAAGTACCATTGTGGACATTCTGCTAGAGGGCGGCCATTTCTTTTTGTCTTATCTAGCCAGCCCCAGAGCCCTAGGCCCTGCTTCTTCCCATCCAGGCAGCTCCCAGGATGCTCCAGCCTAGCCAGCAAGGGCACCCTGCCATCTAGCCTGCTGCTTCCCACACCTCTTGCTGGGGAACAATAATCAAACCCATATTAGCATGGCTGCCCCATGCTCATTCCCTCCAACTATCTAGGCCAGACGAGGCTCCCCGCTCCGCCAGTTCTGCCCTCGTAGAGCTTGCCCTTCACCTTCCTTGTGTGCGGGGCCTTTGGGCCCCACCCCCAGAGAATCTGGGCCGGCTGATTCATAATGGAAAGAAATGCTGGGTCTCAGCTAGAAATTAGTGAAAATAAAGATGGGAATCCCCCCCCCAAGACCTCCTGAAAGCTTTCCCTATATCCCTTGCTCCCTGCAGCCCAGGCTGAGAAGCCGTGCCCTTGGAGGATGTGAGCCATTCACTTTGATATTCTGGCTATATCCCCGATACACTGCTTATTATTGGAGCCATAGGCTCACTGGGTCAAATGATATTAATAGTTTAGTGACTTCAGAAGAAACAAGCTAATTTACACCAGGCTCTGAAGTCTGCCAAGAATCTCATTTTGGTCTTATTTTGTATTTTACAGATGAGGAAACTGAGATGGAGTCAGGTTAAGTTACTTGTCCAAGGTCACACAGCGAGGCAGGATTTGAACTCAGGTTGTTCTGACTTCAACTTCAGCCCCAACAAGTACCTCTTCCTTTTTAGCAGCCATGGTTTCCATCTGTGGTCATTCTTTGTTCTTCTCCTATTGGTAGTGATTCAGAGCTTTCCATGTGAATATTCCTAGTGAATCTCCTCTGTGTCTCTCTATTCTCATTTTGAATCTGTCTCTATGTATGTGGCTCTCTCTCTGTCTCTCTCCCTGTCTCTTTCTGTGATTGTCTCAGTCTCTGTCTCTCTGTCTCTGTCTCTTCCTGTCTTTGTGTCTCCATCTCTTTGTCTCTTGTCTCTTTCTGTCTCTGTTTCTTCCTGTCTCTGTGTCTCTATCTGTGTCTCTGTTTCTCTCCCTGTCTCTTTCTGTGACTCTGTATCTCTCTCTTTTTCTATGTGGCTCTCTCTGTCTCTTCCTCTGTATCTCTATCTCTTTGTCTCCATCTTTCTCTGTCTTTGTCTGTGTCTCTGTCTCTCTTCCTGTCTCTTTCTATGACTCTGTCTCTGTCTCTGTCTCTTTCTATGTGGCTTTCTCTGTCTCTTCCTGTCTCTGTCTCCATCTAGTCTCTGTGTCTCTCTGCTTCTTTCTGTCTTTGTGTCTGTGTCTATGTCTCTTCCTGTCTCTCTGTCTTTCTCCTCTCTGTGTCTCTGTCTCTCTTCCTGTCTCTGTCTCTTTCTGTCTTTGTGTCTCTTTGTGTCTCTCTGTCTCTGTCTGTGTCTCCATCTCTCTTCCTGTCTCTATCTTTTTGTCTCTGTGTCTCTCTGCCTCTGTCTCTGTCTCTCTTCCTATCTCTGTCTCTCCCTCTCTCTTCCTGTCTCTGCCTCTGGGTCTGCCTCCCCCTAGGTCTTGTTTTCCTCCTCTGTAAACAAAAGGTGCCCACTCATTGCCCCCTGGGAGCCCCCTCCACTCTGGGCTTCTCTAAGCAGTTTCTGCTCAGGCTGGACACACCTTTGGCTGGCTGCCGGGCTCTGGGCTCTGTGGTCTGTCGGCTGCTGCCACCTGCTGGCCATCCCGCCAAAGTGCCGGGACTCTGGCTCCTGAGGGCCAGGGAGGAACCCACAGAATGAGGGGAAGTAAGGGGCCAGGGTTCAGGGCTCTGGGGGGCAAGACTGGGGGGCTCCTGCGGGAGCACCGAGGGCCCGAAGCCCCCGAAGGGCCGGTGGGCGGCAGAGATGTCTCCTCAGAGAAAGTAACTTCCAGGAAGGCGAAATGGATCCATTTCCCATGAGCTCTAACTGGAGTCTAGCACTCCTAGAATTAGGAATACAAAGTATTCAAGGGCAGCCACTGAGAGCCACAGATGTGGGGCCAGGGGCTAGGCTCTGACCCCAGAACTGCCCTCCCAACCATGTGACTGTGGCCAAGCCCCAGATCTCCCGCAGCCTCGGTTTACCTTTCTGTAAAGTAGAAGTGTTGGGCCTGGAAGATCTCAGAGCTCCTTGGCCATTCTCAGGCTGTGACCCGGCGCCATGTCCACCTTTCGGACGTGGTCAGACCCAGGTCATTAGAGAGCAGGAGTTCTTAAGCAGCGCTTGATAAACACGGGCTGCTGGGACTGTCCATTGGGAGACATCAGATGGTCCCACGTCGGGCCAGAAGGGGCCGGAGACCGTCCAAAGCAGGCCTGCGTCACCAGGGGCCGTGTATTTCTCAACAATGTCAGATGACCGTATTTCAACCTACCAGTTTCCTTTGCGATCTTCTGCACTTTATCGTCCGCATTTAGAGCCATTATTCTAAGAAGGGCCAGACTCCAAAGGGCTCCATGAACCAGGAAGGGCTTTAGACTAGGGAGGCTTCCAGCGGCTCCTCCTCCTGAATGATTAATCCCTGTATCTCTTGCTGTATCTCTGTATCTCTTTATCACTGAAGTGGTTGTGCTCCCCAGTAGGGTGAAGACTCCCCCAGGACAAGATGGCCTCATTCTTAACACAATATGATAGACTTAGGGCTGGAGAAACCCTTGGGAATCAAGAAGCATTCTCCCCCATTTTACATATAGGGAAACTGAGTCCCAGAGAAGTTAAGTGACTTGTCTAGAACTGCACAGACTATTACATCTAGTGAGATTCAAACTCAGATCTTTCTGACTCTTAAGTCTGGCACTCTATCCACTGAGCTGCACTGCCTGGAAGGGACTTAATAAATGCTTGCTCATCCCGTATGGCGGTGTGGGTGTGAGGGGCCTTTCTCACCTCCTGGGTTCACTTAGACCAGGGAGTCTTTCATTTTCCCCCCTCTGATCCTCTCTGAAAATCTGATACAGCCCTTTTCACCCATTCTCAGAATGGTATTTTTTTAATTCATAAAAATACAGAGGATACAGAGGAGTCCAATGGTTGTAAAATACCAACATTTATCTATCACTCTAGCAATCTACCCATGTGTACACATATATATCTAGACATATGCAAAGTAAATCAATATGTGTATATAATATATACAAAGAAAGGATGGTATATAGATTGTTATATTTTATTCCACATTCAGGGACCCCAGATGAACTTCTGAGCCCTCTAAATGTCATTTTTGGTTCCCGCTCACTACCTCTGACACGGAGTCTTCAGCAATGCCTTTATATGACCATTAGGCTTGGAGGAAAACCTCGGCTGCCCCTTTCTTTGGCCCAGAATTGGCGGCAAACTCCTTTTGGCCTTGACCTATATAACCTCTTGCTCATCTGCTCTGTGTCCTAGGTGCTGGGGTGACGAGAACCAGCAGCTGCCAGTCGGACAGCAGTGGCTTCTTGGAGGAACCTCCTGAGCCCCTTCCTCTACAGGTAGGTACCCATCAGTCTTTGGGTCCCAGAGCAGACTTATTTTTATTACTGCGCCCTTCCCTCTTCAAATAGGTGAAACTCCTTGACATTGCCTATAAGGAATGAAGTCATTTCCACTTGAGGGCAGGCCCCAGCTGACCTTCCTCTGAGACTGATTTCAGCTGTGATATAGAAGACAAAGGCCCCTTCCTGTCAAAAGCAGGAGCTGCTTCCATTTCCCAATTGCTCACCATCCCTGACCCTAAGGCTCACCCCCATCCTAAGGAACAAAAACATCACCCAAATCACCAGACCTCCCCAATACTCAATCTATGTGATTCTTATGACCCGATTCCTCTGCCTACAGCTACACACCGGATGAGCATGGATGTGGCACATTTGTGGGTGATGGCAAGATCAGGGGTGAACCCATCTCTGTGGTCTTGTCCACACTGGGACCTCTGATCTGTGTGCCCCAAAAATCTTTCATGGACCCTCACCCACAAACAAACCACTTTGTAAACCCTAAAACAGCTATTATCATCATTATTACCTTGACACTTTGGTGAATCAGCTCCATGCTACACTGGCCCTTTCTTTGGCGTCCCTGACCCCCTTCTCCTATCACTGGTCTTGCCCTTCCTGGTCTCGCTGTATCTGCTACCTTGGCTTGTAACCATATGTTGTAGGATAAAGGTGGGAAAAGATAATAAACCCAGGCAGAGGAGATTCCCTACATATGTATGCCATATCCCTTAAATTATTGGAGGGTGGCAGTCTCTCTCCACCTCCCTAATCAAGTCATCCACCATGGTGGCTCTTCTCGCCTTTCCATGCCATCTCCAACCACCCAGGGATTCCTGGACCCACATCCCCTCACCTGAGGACCTTGCCTCGTATTTTCCTCCACTTCCTTTTATTTCTCTCTCTGCCTCTGTCTGTCTTTGTCTCTGTGTGTGTCTCTATCTTTCTCTGTCTCTCTCTGTCTCTCTGCCTCTGTCTCTGTCTCTGTCTCTCTCTCTCTCTGTCTCTGTCTCTGTCTCTCTCTGTGTCTCTCTCTCTCTTTCTCTCTCTCTGTCTCTCTCTCTGTCTCTGTCTCTCTGTCTTTATGTCTGTGTCTCTCTGTTTCTCTGTCTCTCTCTCCCTGTCTCTGTCTGTTTGTCTCTATCTTTGTCCCTCTGTCTCTGTCTCTCTCTTTTTCTCTCTCTCTCCCTCTCTTTTTCATTTTTCCTCTGACTTTTTCTGTCTGTCTATGCTTCTCTTTCTTTCTGTGTATCTGTGTTTCTGTCTCTCCATTCCTCTCTCTTTCTGTTTGTGTCTCTGTCTCTTCTTAACTCTTGACAGTCTAGTTCCCACCTCATCATCAGACTGTCTACAACTATCCAAAAGTACCAAAGTTCTATTAATTGCCACTTGCAGCAGCCTTTTCTCAGTCCAGAGCCTTCTTGATCACTCTACAGCCTTTGATACTCATTTTGGAGCATCTCTCCTTTCTGGTTTTCACACCCTCCCTTTTAGTTCTGTCCCTAACTCTGGGGCAGCTCCTCAGTGTCCTTAGCTGGATCTTTTTCTAGCTCATCCTCATTAACCGTGAGTATCTCCCATGATTCTTTCCTCCTATGACTCTCTTCACCCTCTATACTATTTTGCTTGATGATTTCAAAGTTTTAACGGTGCTCTCAACAGTTTTAATCTGTCCAGTGTTCAATTTTATGCTGTTGATCCCAGATCGAATTTTCCAGCCCTTACCTCTCTCTTGACCTCCCCTCTCACATATCTAGCTGCTTTTTGGACACCTCAAACTAGATGTCTTATAAATGTATTAAATTCAATATGTCCAAAAGCGAGTTCATTTTTTTTCCTCCCAAGTTCACAGTTGCTAAAGAACTAATTCTGTGGAGAGTTCCTGAACCTTTCAGCTCCCCGGCTTGCAACCTAAGTCATCCTCACCTCCTCATCCTTTTTGGCACACTCCCCTCTCCCATCTGTTGCCAAGGGCTGTGGGTTTTCCCATCAGGACATTGCTTCCATATGCCCTGTTCTTTATAACTTTCCCACAGCTGTGTTCCAGGTGCTACAACTGGAGGAGCTCACTAGACTTAGGTGAGCTGGCCTGGCTCCTTCTCCCTCCTGCATGCAGTCTGGCCTGCACTCAACTCTTAAACAAAGTATCTAAATTACAGGTCTGATTGTATCACTCACCCCACTGCCACCCCCAGCCACCTGCTACACACACACTCATTCAGTAGCTCCCTATTGTCTCCAGGATAATCTAGAATCCTGTTTGGTGTTCAAATCTGCCCTCCTCTAATCTTTCTAGTCTTCTTCTAGCTTCCTAACCACAATACTCTGTGACCCAGGGATACTGCCCTCCCTGCTTTTCTCACACAGAATTATTAATATTAATATTATTGCTATTATTTTTATTATCATATATGTCCATAACACTTACCAAGAGCTCAATAGTCATCCATCTATTTATCCATTTATTGATTTTAAAAATAGAAAAGTTGAGTAACAAAAAGGAAAATCAGTACAGAAAGGGACTGGAAGGAAGCCTTCCTTTCTACTTGATGAAACTGTAGGGGAATGACCCTTTTTATAGCTCACCTGGTCTGAGGCTTCTAATCTCATTTGCCTTTCTCCTGGTCTCTCCAGATTTCTTCCTCCTTGACCAGCCAGAGCCTTAGCTGTGGAACTCAAGAAACCGAGAGTCCCTCCCTGGGATCCCCCCAACCACACCCACCAGAACCGACTGAAGGTGCTGCCCAAGGCATTCGGAGTGTGCCCATTCTGGACCGAGGCCAGAGTGATCGCGAACAAGAGATATTTGCCTCTATGAAAGAGGAGGATTCTCTATCAGCAGAACATTCAAGCCAGGAGGGACCCCTCAAGGACACCCCCACTGGGGAAGGACTGAATTTGCCTCCAAGTTCTCACAGTAACTGTGCTGTTGATGGAGACGCCATCACTTCCAAGTGTGACTATCCTGTAGGGTTTATGGTAGCCTGTGTAGTAGATGTCCAAACAGACAGTCTACAAGCAGAAGAGCCTGAAAAAGTGTTCATGGAAAGGTCTCCAAGCATCATGGATGATAAAGGAGCATCAATTCATATGGATACCTGTCGATCTGGATCTGAGGTCCCGGGAGATGGGCAGGCCGGCCAACACGACCTTGACGTTAGCAGATTGGGATCCCCCTTAGAAAATGGGATGTTGCCTGTACCAAGGCAAGGATTGGCCACACAGAGTCAAGTCATTTCTCCATCAGGTGACTTTAATGAGGTTTCTGAAACCTATGAATCCAACTCATTCGCTGTAGGTGGATGTAGGCCTGGGAATAGCCCAGGGCTCGATGCTTCCAAGTCCGAGGCAAGCACGAGGCACCCGATCCCGGACGCTGAAACAAACACTGGCGCTTTCCGATCTGTGACAATCCAGATGTCATCCAAGCTGGTGGCTGGCATCCACAGCACCGCGTCAGGGGAAGGTCCCAGAGAGAACCCGGTAGATCCTCTTCTTAGACCTTCAGAATTCTCCCAGAGCGAGGCTTTCCTCCCACTGGGATCAAGAAGAGGAGCCAGAGAAAGGCAGACCAAAGAAGCTTCAGTTCAAACAGTAAAACACAAACTGAGATTTCAGAGTGTGGGTCCTGCCTTGAGCTGCTGCTCAGCCACACGCAGACGGCATCATCTCACCCATTCTGTCTCCCTTGACAGTGGGATGCTGGGGAGTGATCAGGCAACCTTAGCCTCAAAGGCGGCAGTCCATGGTGTCCAGTGCAAGCATAGTGACGGCTGCTGCCACTGTCGCTGCTGCTGCTGCTGGCCACATCCCCATTCCTGGGACTGGCAGCCTCCTGGCATGGCTTCCTGCTCCTACCGCCACCTCCAAGCCCAGCTCTCCAAGACCATGAGGATCCTCCAGGAGGCTGTGATGAGAGGGATCTCTCCAGTAAGTTTGTATCTTAGCAGAGAGCATCAATGTAGCCAGGGAGAGATGTGTAGCCAATGAGAGACAGGTGACCTTGCAGTTAGCAAAACTGGGTTCCAAGACCATGAGGATCCTCCAGGAGGCTGTGATGAGAGGGATCTCTCCAGTAAGTTTGTATCTTAGCAGAGAGCATCAATGTAGCCAGGGACAGACGTGTAGCCAATGAGAGACAGGTGACCTTGCAGTTAGCAAAACTGGGCTCCAAGACTTGCCCTTCTTGGGCTTCATCTCTCAGGATGTCAGACTGTTCTCAGAAAGTAATAGCATGGTTCTCCCCAGTGGCTAATGGCAGGTCCTTGTCCTGTTGGCCCAATCCAATTCAACAAACATTTATTCGAAACCTCACGTGCTCTAGACAATGTGCTCAGTACTGAGGATAAAATGACAAGTTGCCCTATGGCAACTTCCATTCTTGGAGGGGAAAGAGGGAATGCAATAGGTAACAAGAGATTAGGACAAGAAAAATTGGGGCGGGACAAAGCTATCTTAACCAGGGGCGTCAGAATGTTTGGTTTCTCTTTCTGTCTCTGTCTTTCTCTTTTTTCTCTCTTTGTCTCCATACACACATATATATATCACACTTTAAAATGTTTTATTTCATTAAATAGTTCCCAATTACTTGTAAAAAACAACAACCCTTTTTAAAACTTTTGTACTCCAAATTATCTCCCTCCCTCCATCACATCCCACTCCCTTGAAAAGGTGAGCACTTGGATTTTGATTTTATATGTGATTTCTATGTTAGCTCTGTTACAAAAGAAAACAAAAACAAAATAAAACAAAAAGAGAGTTAAAAAAAATTCTGCTTCAAACTGCATGCAGAGTCTATCCATTCTCTCTCTGGAGGTGGATAGCATTTTTCATCATGGATTCTTTGGAACTATATTGGACAGGGTAGCTCAGTCTTTACAATTCATCCTTGAAATATTGCTGCTACCACAATGTTCTCCTGATTTTGCTCACTTTACTTTACATGAGTTCATATAAGTTTTTCCAGAGGTTTTTCCAACCATCCTGCTTGTTCTTTTTTATAGCACAATAGAATTTCAGCACAATCTATCATGAATAACCCTAACTTGTTCAGTCATTCCCCATTTGATGGAGAACACCTCAGTTTCCAAATTTTCTTCCACATAAAGAGCTGATATATATATATATATATATATATATATATACATATATATATATATATATATATATATATATTTCCCCTTTTCTTTGATCTCTTTGGGATATTACAATATTGCTAGATCAAGAGATTTCCAATTAGTTTTCCTAGCCTTTTATTATATGTTATGGGCCAAAAAGAATACATTTAATATTTCTGCTTTTTTGCATTTTGTAGTAAGATTTTTATGCCCCTAATACATAGTCAATTTTTGTGAAAGTGCTACATGCAGCAGGAAAAAGACATACTCCCTTCTATTCCCATTCATTCAGAGATCTTTCCTATCTTAACTTTTCTAATACTTTTTTCAAATCCTTGACTTCCTATTTATTTTATGGGTAGATCTATCTAGTTCTGAGAGGAAAAAGTTGGAAGAACACACTAGTATAATTTTATTATTTCCTTCTGTAATTCATTTAACTTTTTTTTTTAAAGAATTTGAATGCTATATACCATTGGGTACATATATGTTAATATTAATATTACTTGACTATCCATGATTCCTTTTAGCAAGATGTAGTTTTTCTGCTTATCATTTTTAATTAGGTGTACTTTTGCTTTTGCTTTGTTTGAGATCATGATGGCTACCCTTGTCTTTTTTGTTTTAGCTGAAGCATGACAGATTCTGCTCCAGCTCCTTGTTTTAACAGTGCTTCTCTGTTTTAAGGGTTTTGGGGGTTTTTTGTTTTTGTTTTCTTTTTCTTTTTTTTTTTTTTTTTGTAAATAACATGTTTTTGGATTTTGGTTTCTAATCCATTCTGCTATCGGCTTTCGCTTTCTACTTGAGCTCATTCCATTCACACATAAAGTTACAATTGCTAATTGTGCATTTCCCTTCATCCTATTTTCTTCTGGTTATCCTTCTCCTAATGTCTCTTTTTATCTTGTCCCTCCCCACAAGTCTGCCTGCATTAATGTGCCCTCTCTTTTATCACCTTCCCTTTCAATAAATCCCTTTCCTTCCTACTTCCCTGATGAATAAGATAGATTTCTCTTATCAATTGAGTATATGCATGAGTGTACACATATGTATATATGTATTTTCCCTTTTTGAACCAGTTTGGATGTGATATTCAAGCACTGCTCATCCCTCTTCACCCTTTTCTCCTCTATTGTAAAAGCTCTTCTTTGTGTCTCTTTTATGTGATTAGTTTTCCCCATTCTTTTTTTCCCTTTCCCTTTCTCCCAGGACATTGCTCTTTTTCACCTATCCAGTTTTTCACATAATTCAACATAAATCACTCCCACACTCTCATTTTATATAGTCTTTTTTATTTTCTCTGCTAAATAAAGTTCTTAGAAGATACATGTATCATTTTCCTATATAGAAAACCACACAATTTAACCTTATTGAGTCCCTTATGATTTCTCTTTCATGTTTATCTTTTTATGATTCTTTTGAGCCTTGTATTTAAAAGTCAAATTTTCTATTCAACTCTGGCTTTTTCATCAGGAATGCTTGAAAGTTCTCCGTTTCATTAAATATATTTTTTCCTTTAAAGGATTGTACTCAGTTTTTCTGGGTAGGATAATCTTGGTTATAATTCCAACTCTTTGGTTGCCTGGAATATTGTATTCCAACTCCTCTATTCCTTTATAGCTGCTAAAAAAATTTGGAATCTTGACTGTGCCTCCACAGTATTTAAATGATTTCTTATGGTTCCTTGAAGTATTTTCTCTTTGACCTGGAAACTCTAGAATTTGGTTATATTATTCTTGGGACTTTTCATTTTGAGAGCTCTTTCAGGAGGTGATCAATGGATTCTTTCAATTTCTATTTTCCCAGTATTTCTTTTTCTTAATTTTTAAAATGTTTTATTAAAACTTTTTATTTTCAAAATATATACATGGATAATTTTTCAACATTGACCCTTGCAAACCTTGTGTTCCAAATTTTCCTCTCCTTCTCTTCACTCTCTACCCTAGATGGCAAGTAATCCAATATATGTTAAACATGTTAAAATATATATTAAATCCAATATATGTATTTATACAATTACCTTGATGCACAAGAAAAATCAGATCAGAAAGAAAACAAATGAGGAAGAAAACAAAATGCAAGAAAACAACAACAAAAAGAGTGGAAATGCTATGTTGCAATCCACACTCAGTTCCCACAGATCTCTCACTGGGTGTAGATGGCTCTCTCCATCACAAAATCATTGGAACTGTCCTCAATCATCTCATTGTTTTTCCTAGTGTTTCTAGAATAGTTAGGCAGCTTTCCTTGATAGTTTGGTTTTTTTTTTTTAATATCTGTTGTCCAGACTCTTTCTTTGATGTAGATTTTAGGTAATCCAATAATTATTAAATTATCTCTCCTTAATCTATTTATCTGTTGTTTTTCTGCTGAAATATTTTGTTTTCTTCTTTTTTTCAGTTTATAACTGTTTTGTTTCCTGATTTCTCATAGAGTCTTTAGTTGCTACTTACCCAATTCTAGTTTTCAAGGAATTATTTTCTTCAGTGAACTTTTGTACTTCTTTTTCTCCATGTGGCCAATTCTGTTTTTTAAGGTATTTCTTCAGTACTTTTGTCCATGTTTTTCCAAGTTGTTAATTGTATTTTTGTAGTTTTCTCACATTGCTTTCATTTATTACTTAGTTTTTTTTCTCTATTCCTCTTAATTGATTCTAGAAACTGTTTTTAGTTTTTCCAGGAATTGTTTTTGGGCTTTTGTCCAATTGACTTTCTTTCAACCTTCACTTATGGCTTTTTTGGCTTCATTGTCTAATTCTAAGTTTGTATCTTGATCTTCCTAGTCATTGTGGTAGCTTTTATTGTCAGATTCTATTGTTGTTGTTGTTTGCTCATTTTCCACTCTATTTCTTGATTTGGAGCTTTCTGTTAATGTTGGTCTTTCTTCTGGGTGAGAGTTGGAGGAAGGGACTCTGTCTCAAGTGTCAAGCTTTTTCATCCTACTGTTTTAAGAGATAGTTCTGGGGTTTGGAACCTTTCAGTGTTTACAAGGTATGATCGAAAGAGAAGTATGCTCCCTGCTCTTTTGGTATGCATTTTGGTCCTTAGAAAGAGCCCCTGATCCCTTGAGATTGCAATCAGTACTCTTCCTTGGTGCTGTAGAAATAATACTATAATTCAGGTTCTCTGATACCTTGGGGCTGGAAGTCAAACTGGGCTTCTTGACTCTCCCTCCCCAATATGAACATATTTTATTACAAATCTAATGTACATTTCCTCAAAAATCGATTTAGAAAATTCCACTGATACACAATCTTCTGAGATGTTTGCTCTATTAATAAAGGCCATAAAATTGGGGGCTTAACATACATCTAGAATCTCTTTAATTTTTAAATCTAATATTTTAATTTATGGAATAAGACAAACATTTCCATGACAAAGTACAATAAAACAAGATGATTGTACATGAAACTACAAATCTGCTATGTACAATGTACCATTCCCTCCAAATATACAACAAAATTATCATGTAATTTTTTTTTCCTTTTCTTTCATCTGCCCTAGAGATGGCTACTGTTAAACACAAATAGGCATAAAAGTGTAAAATTATTCTATACATACTTCTATTGATCAATTTTTCTCTAGATGCAAATTATGTTTTTTTCATAAGTACTTTATAGATAATTTAGAAACAAAATAACTTATTTGCTCAAAGTCGTTCTTAAAACAACATTGCTGTCACTTATATAGAGTTCTCTTGGTTCTGTTCATTTTGCTTTTCATTATTTCATTCAAGTCTTTCCATATTTTTTCTAAAATCACTGAGCTCATCATTTCTGATAGCATAGTATTATTCCATCCCAATCATATATTACACTTTGTTCAGCCATAATCCAAATGATGGGTATCCTTGCAATTTCCAGTTCTTTGCTACCACAAGGACATTTTAGAATGCTTTACTCCCTCTTCATTAAAAGTGCTCCTCTCCACCCTTGCATTATGACCCCAATGTGGAAATAGGCAATGGAGTTGCTAAATAGTTGTACTCAGGGCTCCCACTTCAGCACAACCAAAAATACCCCTCTCTCTTCTTGAATTATGTCCCAGAAGCCAGTGGAGCAATGGGTCTGCCAAACAAAATTTGGTCCGATGTCCAGCATTAGCTCAGGGTTACTCTGTGATCTCTTTCTAAGCAAGTGCCTTCTCTGTTCCAGGAACCCCCAAAGCTTCTCTGGTTTCTGTCTCCACCACCTAATCCCAACACTGGCATTCATCCATCTGGGCCTCTGGACCAGCTTCCTCTCCCCTGTCACAGATTTCCCTTTTCAACCTCCTATCTTGTCTTCTCTGGTGGGGATACGGTGGATAGAGTGCCAGGCCTGAAATTAGGAAGACTAATCTCTCTGAATTCAAATATGGTCTCTGACACTAACTAGTAATGGGACACTGGGCAAGTCACTTAGACTTCCATGCTCCAGGTCCTTATCACTAAAATGAGCTAGAGAAGGTGGTGGCCAAGCATCCCAGTAATTTCTGCCAACAAAACCCCTCATGGAGTCATAAAGAGTCACACACACCGAAACAACCAGACAACATGTCGTCTTGGGCTGGAATAATGACTTTTTGTTGACTCTGGAACGCCAGAATTTGATTTATAGCATTTTTAAAAAAGTTATTTGGAGGGGAATATTGAGAGAGCTCGTCTGGATGCTTCTCTACTCTGCCATCTTGGTTCCACTTCCTAGGACACATTTTCAAGTTTAAGCTGAATTAACATACTCTTCAATATGTTCTTAAGTCTAGACAATCAATACTAATAAATAAATGCTTGATTTGCAGTGTTGTTTCTGAAGTATAAATGCTCACATTGCAATTTAACATTTGGCTCTAGTCAGTATGAGATGGTTCCAGCAAACATTTCTAAGATCTCTCTCATACTGAAGACAGTAGGATCCCTTTCTCTAATTTTATCCTTTGCCATGACAGACTTGTGGTCTGCTCTTACAAATGATTCCATTTGACTTGACTCTAAATCAGTTAGAAGTATGTCAGATTACAATAAATTTATTTCTTTTTGTGAGATGGAATTATAATTTTATTTTTAATAATAGCTTTTTATTTTTAAAATACATGCAAAGATAGTTTTTAACATTCACTCTTGCAAAACCTTGTGTTCCAAATTTTTCCTTTCTTCCTCCACCACTCCCCTAGACAGTAAGTAATCCCATATATGTTAAACATGTATTAATCTTCTATACACGTTTCCATCTTTATCATGCTACACAAGAAAAATAAAATCTAAAAGGAAAAAGTGAGAAAAAACAAAAAGTAATCAAACAACAACAAAAAAGATGAAAAAACTATGTTGTGATCCACATTCAGTCCTCACAGTCCTCTCTCTGGATGCAGATGGCTCTCTCCATCCCAATCTATTGGAATTGCCTTGAATCCCCTCATTGTTGAAAAGAGCTAAGTCCATCACATTTGGTCATTACATAATCTTGCTGTTGTTGTGTACAATGTTCTCTTTGTTCTTCTCATTTCACTCAGCATCAGTTCCTATAAGTCTCTCTAGGCCTCTGTGAAATGATCCTGCTGATTGTTTCTTATAGAACAATAATATTCCATAACATTCATATAACACAGCTTATTCAGTCATTTCCCAACTGATGGGCATCCACTCAATTTCCAGTTCCTTGCTACTGCAAACATTTTTGCACATGCATCAAGTATATTTCAATGCAATTTGAATTTCAAACAAGAAGGACCCATAAAGAAATTAATTCCAACATTCTCCCCTTCATTTTATAGATACATAAAATAAGTTTAAAGAGGTTATATTATTACCCAGGTGACAAGAAGTGGTTACTGGGATAGCCTCTCTTTCTGAATCCAGCATTTATTCCATTACATCCTAGGCTCCCTAATTGTCATTAAGGTGCTCTTTGAAATGGTCTAGACCCATGGCAAGGATGTTTAAATTATGATTAAATATAAATATATATAAATATAAATAAAGAATGATTAAATATGCTTCCCCAGCTTTTGGTATAAAAATAACTACCAGACACAAACCAATGAGAGGGGACCAGCATGGACATCATTTAGGGCTACATCATTAGGTGATATGTGGTACAGGAAAGAGAAGCTAGAAGACCCAAATTCAATTTCATCTTTGGTAGCCAGCTATGTAGTTTTGGACAATCATCTTAGCTCTTCCTCCATGTTTAGGCAACCCTTCAAGACTTCTTTTTGAGCCGGTAGTGACCTGAAGAGATGGAGGAAGTTTCTTCACCTGGGAGTTCCCTACAACAGTGAAATAAAATATTAAAACCCATTATTTCAGAAGAATCTGAGAGATGGAAGGGATCTCAGAGACCACCTGGTCCCACCAATGTCTATGAGAGAAACTCTCCCCTCTACAAGCCATCAGATGAGTGGTCCCCAGCCTTTGCTCAGAGACTCCAGGGAAGGCCAGCCCACTTTCTGTGAGGCTGGACTGCTTTTGTGTTACAGACTCCTTGCAATGACCATCCAGGGCTCCTACTTCTGACTCCTGGAGTCAAGCAGCAGAATCTGATTCTTTTTTTCACATGCCAGTCTTTTAAATGTTTCAACCTGGCTGTCAGATCCCTTAAACCTTTTCTTCCCCTGACTAAACATTCCCACTTCCTTTAAGCACTCCTTACATTGCATGAACAAAAGACCCCTAACCACCCTTGTTGCCTTCCTAGAGATACTTTTCACTTTATCGGTGTCCTTCCTAAAATTCCTAAAAAAATTTACTTTGGACAAAACCTGACCACAGAAAAGTGCCAGGATTACCCCTCCCTGGGCCCTCTGAGCCCCTTGGTCTAGATTCTAGGGAACCTAAGACTACACACTTTATCATACTGTTGACTTACATTGAGTTTGGACTTCTCTGAAACTCCCAGATCTTTTTCAAACTACCTTATTACTTAACTGTTTATTCCTCCTTGTCCTATATTTGTGAAGTTGATTTTTGAACCCCAGTTTAAGACTTTGTAATTATGTTGATTAAAATTGAGATTTGATCCAATAGTCTAAAACTAAAGTTAAAACTTTAATCCTGGCCTTGAGGGTGCTGACTATCTTCATGCCTTTATGTTTTGTAAAATTTATTTAAATGGAATATGAATTGAGTTTTAAATTATACAGGGAGTGGAAAATCTTGTGGCCACTTCGAATCTCTCTTATAAAGCCCAAGTCCTCAAGTCCAAATACTCCTCCTTTCCTGACAAACACAACTGCTTTTTTTCTTCATCTCTGTGCCTCAACAACATCTCTATATCATAATAGATTATAATATACATATAATTATACAATATGTAATAAAACTATAGAGTAAGATATATGTAATATATAATGCATATGTAATTATATATTATATAAGCATATAAAAATATTACATAGTAAATATTAATATTTGATATTTATATTATATGTAATATAATAATATATAAAATATACTGTAATATTATACATATATATGTATGTATATATATGTGTGTGTGTGTTTATATATATATTATTTTTAAAATACATGCAAAGATAGTTTTTAATGGTGGAACACAAAATATAGTAAATAATAGTGAGACAGATATAATAGGTGGGTGGGTAGATAGGTAGGTAAATAGATGGATAGATAAATAGATAGATAGATAGATAGATAGATAGATAGATAGATAGATAGATGATAGATAATTGGTAGATAGATAACCTCACTCATTAGCATCATACTCCTATTTGTAAAGCAGCACTACCAAATCAAATCTCTATTCTTTACCCCATTCTGTGTCTACTTTGAAAAGGCAAAAGCTCTCTGCCTTGTTCATAACTGGTTTCTGGCCAGAGTTCTACCCTAACAGGTGAATCCAAACAGAGTGGAAGGATGAATCAAGGTTTAAGGGAGCTAACTAGAGGGTGCTTACGAAACAGACTACTAGGAAGCAAAGGGGCTCTGAGTTCTCTCTGCTTGTTCACAGAGCACTGTACAGGACATGGAGATCTGGAGAACAGTATGTCAAAGTTTCCGGGAGCACTCCGAGGAGATCGGACATCACCTCATGAAGCAACAAGCACATGCCTTCAGTGATATGTCAGAGGAAGGGAGGTAATGTTGACTGCTCTGCATCAGTGATGGAAACAAGCCTTTGCCCATCGACCCAGGCATTGCCCTATGCCTCAGTTTCCCTATCTATAAAATGATAGAGTTGAGTTTGATGACATCTGTGGTCCATTTTCATGCTAGTAATATTTGTTATTCTATAACTCTCATACCCAGAGAAGGAGCAGAGCATAGGAAACCTGTTCCCTCCATCTGTGTTCTTGATTTTATTGAAGAATAAATAATAACTAAATGTTGAAAGTAGAAACTTTGGCAAAGAGAAGAATTGGGAAGAGGGACAAGGTTAATAGGAAGAAAAAGTTTATGGTCTTATGGAATTGGAGGAAGATCTGCCTTGTAGATGATACATGGATAGGTAGTAGAAAAATAGACATAAAAGATAAATAGATAGATAGATAGATAGATAGATAGATAGATAGACAGACAGACAGACAGATAGATAGGTAGATGATAAATTGGTAGGATAGATTGTAGGTAGATGAGAGAAAGAGAGATATGAAAAACAAAGAATTTACTAGGCATTCATATATAGTCAGAGAAGCCAGCCACTGTCCTTACAGACTTCTGGGGGAAAATAACCCATAAGAGCAGCTAAAATGAGTGAGGTGTAAAGGTAGCCAAGAAGCACCCTAAAAATGAGGGGTAGACCTGGGAAACAAAAGTTGAGTTCCAAGTTTCACAGGGAGGTTGGGGTAATGAGAATTTGGCTGAAGTAAAGGTTGACTGGTATGTAGGTATTCATTTTCAATACAAGTAACTTCTCAGATTTTAATTTAAGAAAAGGCTGACATTTCCAGAAGGGAATAGAACTGGGGGAAGGATGAGGGAAAAGCACAAAAAGCAGGAATAGAGAGGCAGTAAGTTCATGGAACATTAGCCTTGAGAGACAATGGAGTTGAATGCATAGAGAGCTCATTTTGGAATCAGGAAGACCTGTATTCAAATTCTGCCTCTGACGTGGTTCTTGGTACCTCAGTATCTCTGGAACTTTCCTGTAAGTTACACATCAGTTGGGATTTGTATCAGCAAAGAGAATTTCCACATTGATATTTCCCCATGTGGATAAAATCATAATTCTAGGCCACAAAATATGACCATATACATATAAATGAAGGGGATGTTTTAAGTAGTTTCAAAGGACTAATTTGAATAAATTTGGGGGAAAGAGAGAGGGAGGAAAAATTTCCTCCTAGAAGATGATCTGCATGCTGCTGTTCTTTTATTCACCTGCAGGGAGGAGATGAGGCAGCTCCACACTTTACGTCAAGACCTGCACCAACAGGTAGCGGAGCTGGAGTTCCAGCTCAGTGACCGAGTTCGGCAGATTCAGGAAGGGATGCTTCTGGTATGAGACGTTGGCCACTAACTATTTCCATGACACCTTAAGATCTGTGTCCTAGTTCCAAGGCTAATTTCCCTTCCACTATGCCAAGGCTATGTGAGCCTGGGCGAGAAATAACCACTTAGGGTACTAGGCCAGTGGGGTCACACTCAGCCAGAAGTGAGGTTCATTAAACTCTATAAAAGGATCCTTGAAATTGGCATATTGACTTAGAAAACCACATACTGACATTTTCTGTGTTTTATTGTATTTTATTTATTGTTGTTAAATATTTCCCAAATATATTCAATCTGGTTCTGACCACATTTGACACCTCTGGTATTCTTAGTTCCTGTGAAGGTGCTAACTTGTATTGGTAGAGGGAATTTCTTCACCTGGAGTTCCCTATGCAAATGAAATTACAAGCCTTCCTCCTATGTTTCATCCCATAAAATCAATTTGCCTACAACGTAGTTTTTGGTTTCCAGAGTTTGGTGAGTTGACTTTATGTTGTTTTTCATGGTAACAATAAGCAGACCTATTTGCATGGAACTTTAAATAAGTGATCAAGAATAACATGAAAATGGTCTAGAAAGATGGGCTGGAAGAACTTTTCCTACCAACAGAAGAGTTGACATCAGGGAGACATTGAAAGTTCTTGAGGAAGGGAGTGATACTGTGGGCTGTATTTGTCACCTAGAGAGACTGGTGCCTTACCTGTTTTTCTCCTATTTTCCCTCAAACAGTTTGACCAGCTTTTAGAAGAACAATCCCAACTCTGTTCAGAACTGGGCCTCTCTTACTGGGGAGAAGGAAGCGAGCCAACTTTCCATGCTGACTCAGACATTCACAAGACTGTGTCCCCCAGGGCTCCTAGCTCCGTCATCGAAGGTCAAGGGTCTCTACTCCCAGAACAGACCAGGGCATGTGCCCTCACTTGGTCTTCCCCAGCAGGCAGTTTAGAAATGGCCCTCCAACCCCCAGCATTAGCAGAGCAAGACTTTTCAGCAGCTTCCTGGGATCAGCATGCGAACAGCGAAGGGAAAAGGGGCTCCAGCCAGAGTCGAATGGACCTCAAAGGCTTTTTTTGCAAAGTAAGAGAGTATTCCATTATCACTGAACCAAAATAGTATTATTTCTCTTCTTTGGGCAGAGAAATGGTACTGGCTAACCGTCTTGCCTCAGTTTCCTTATATCTATAAAGGGAGCTCTAATGGTGGGCTTGAAGGTCCCATAATCCCATGCTTCTATGAGGCTGGCTGAGCAGGGGGTTTCAGTGGAGATGACTTCAAATCCTGCCTGTGTACACCCTTGATCCCAATTCTCCTGGCAATGAGACATACACAGAAGAACTTTGTCCCCTAGGGGCACCCCTTAGATTTGGTGATGTATATCAGCTGATTCATCCGCTTATGGAGCCCAGCCAGCAGGCTTTCCCAAATAATTTATCCTCAGGGCTTTCATGTACTGAGGTTGTTGTTGTTGTTTTCTTTCCCAGCTAAAGAAGACTCTCAAGAGCTCTTTTGGCAATGAACCAGCTGATGGACAAAATTGATGGAATGACAGAAGAGACAAAAAAAAGATGATTTGTTCACTGTTGGACAAGCCTCCACCTCCACATCAGTTCTGAGATTCCCCTCCATTTATAGAGATAGTGGGAACCTGGTAACATCACCTTGGGGAAAGACTTTCCTCTTTCACCCCCAGAATCCACTTGAAAATAGGTTGTTTCTTTTTTTAAAAAATACTGTTATTTAGTGGGATGGGAGTGGGGATGATCATATTTTTCCAAGATCAACTGACTTCACTTTCAGCCTATGCAGCTAGAAATGATTAATAATAAATCCAATGGAACTCTTTAAACTTGGATTTCCCTTAATACATGCAGGTCTTCTACCCCCTGCCTCCAGCTAATCATTAAGATTAACAGATATGTACTTAGTGATTTAAAGTTTTCAAAGAGCTTAAGAAATATTACCTCTTTTAAGCTTCACAATAATTTTGCCAAGCATGAAGTACAAGAGTGATTAGAAGTACAAGAGTGATTAGCTCCATTTCATAGAAGAGGAAACTGAGAAGCAGAGAGGTTAAGTGATTAACCACAATTAAGAGTGATCAAAGGTGGGATCTGAAGCCAGTCTTCCTCTAACCTCGAAGACCAGTCCATTAACCACTATCCAACATAGCTTAGGTAGATGGACCTCAAGTCAATCCCTATTTCCAGAGTAAGGAGGACCCATGACCAATTAGGTTTTCAACTTTTCCTTCAGAAGCTCAGACAAGGAAAAAATTGTCTTTAGTTGGTAGGAAGAAATGTGGCTGATGATGCAGCTAAGGAGACTGAAAAAGAGATTAGAAAGAAGGAAAGAGAAGTCACTAAAATTATGGAAGAGGAGCGTCAAGAATGGAAGGGTGATGAACAGTGATCCTGGAGGACAGAGAAGAGTCACAGAAACTAATGAAGGAGAGAGTGTCCAAGATAAAAGGATGATCAACAGTGATGGAAGCTATTCAGAGAGCAAGACTGAAGAAGAGATTCCTGATGAGCTTACAGAGAACAGTTCCACTTGAGTGGCAGGGACTGAAGGTAGATTATAAGGGTTAAGAAGTAAATAGGAGGCGAGAGAGAGATGTCAGTGACTTTGGAGAAAATAGACATACTCTTTTTCCCCTCGAGTTTTATCTAGTAAAGGGAGGATGGCTACAGAACAATATCTTGAAGGGTTGGAAGGTTTCAAAAAAGATTTCAAAAGCTATGGAGTGAGAGCTCAGAATATGCATAATCACTAGGGGAGAAGGCAGTGGATAAAAAGATGAAGGATATAGAGGAAATAAAAACTAGAGAAATCAGGGGAGGATAAGAGGAAAGAGCTGGTAAAGGGGGTGATTTTGGCAAGAAGAGAAATGTCTAGTCCAGGCTGGAAGAAAAATAGAGAAGATGGTGGTGTTGAAGGATAGGAGAAGAAACTTGGAAATTTAACCAGCTGTTATCTCAATATAATAGGAGGCAAAGGTGCTTGTTTTTGAGTAGGAAAAGGAAAGTGTTGAAGGTTTGGAAATAGCTCCTGATCATAGCCTTCTGAATAAACAAATACTTTGGCACTAACCTAGGGGTGAGTAAATGTCTATGAAAAAGGGTTTGGCTAAGTGGTAAAGGGAAATGGAGAGAAAGTCAAAAAAAGAGAAGTTGCTGAATGATGGTAGCAAAAGGATGGTCTGCAGGAAGAATGAGCAACAATGCTTTGGGCATCTCTTTTTCCCTATTTCTCTTTGTTGGCCTCTAGATTGGTCCTGAAAACCCATTTAATCCAACCCCTTCATTTTACAGATGAAGAAACTGAGGTCTGAAGAAGTATAGTAATTTCCCAAGATTGCACAGTTAAATAACATCCAAGATAGGATTTGAATCCAAGCTCTTTAACTGGAGAACCCATGTTCTTTCCACCATAACACATACCCTTCCTTAAAGATCTTTTTTTTTAAGTTATAATAAAAGTCGGCTTTTTTTCAAAACTTGAATGATTTGATATTTTCCTTGACAACGTTAAGTTGTCCCCAAAGCACTTGTGTAGGTTGGACAGGTATTGGGGAGTAGACTCTAATATTTGAAAAGGTGACCATGTGCATTATGCTATAATAGGAGGCCAAGAAGAAAACTGGGAGATGTCTCCAAGAGGCAGCTCTATGATCAATGTTGTTTTAAATTCTTCGCATCATTTATGTATGAATGTCTGATTCTAGAAATGTACATTTCCAAATGTATCGAAGCTATTTGAGGATCTTGGGGATTCCCTGCCTGTCACTGGCGGCTTCCTTGTTTAAAAACAACAAAAACGTGTTTTGCTTTGTTTCTTCTCAATAGCACAGTTTTTTGACAACAATCAACCATCTATTCCTGAATACATAAACTGTGTTCACGTAGCAACTTGTGAATTAGAGGTAGATTCCTTTAAACGAATCGCTGTGTACCTAGCAGCCTAATGGAGATCTTTTGTTTTTCTTGCTTGTGTTAACCAAGAGGTATCTTGGTATAGTGAAGAGAGAATCAATCAATACTTACAAGCCATATGATCCTGGACCAGTCATTTAACCTCTTAATGTTCGGGAGCATCTCTCTCAAACTTAGTTGCAGAGAAAATGCATCAATAAAAGGAATTTTCTCATATGGGAGTTCCCTAAACCAATTATTTCAACTGGAGCAATTCATGGGATCTCTGTAGAACCTTTCATGAGATTTTCATTTCAAACTATATCTTAGAAATCAGCAAAAGATACTAACCAAAATTTTATTTATAATTCTGTTATTTTTAATGTTAAAGAAAACAGTCAAGGAAATTTCATAATGGGGGTTTAACTAAGAGGTGCATCGTGCAACTTTATTTTTCTCCCCAGACAGCTGGTTTAGAATAGTGAGCAGCATGCTCTGGTGTGGTATGGTCCCAGCGTTAGTCCACTTTCATTTTGTTGGTCAGAAATTGCAGCTTGGAGAGTTACTTGTCTGTGGTAGATGATGAAAGAAAGCATTGGATTCCAATCGAAGAGCATTCTAAGAAATAAACAAGGTCATCATATTGTATTTAAAGGGATGGGTTAAAATAAGAGTACATTAATTTTTAAATATTTCAATTCCAAAGTATATTATAATTCTAGGTAAGGACATGCTGCAGTGAGGACAGTGCTGGTACCCTTGGAGTCAGAAAGAGCTGAATTCGAATCCTCTTTCAGGCACTTAACCTAGTTCAGCCTTAGTTTCCTCATTAGTCAAGTGGAAATAAAAATAGGATCTACTTTACAAGATCAAAGGAGATAACTTATGTAAAGTACTTTGCAGACCCAAAGATGTTATAAAATAATAATAATTATTGTTCATAGTAGTAGTTGTACTTGTTTTAATAGGTAGTTGTAATAGGAGTAGGAATAACCAGAGGATGAAAAACCAGACTTGGAATCAAAAAGAACTGACTTCCAATCCAGCTTCAGACACTTGCTAAGAGAGTAACTCTGGGCAAGTCACTTCACCTCTCTCTGAGCCTCAGTTTCCTCATGTGTAAAATTAGGATAATAATAATACCTCACATTGGTTGGTATGAGGATCGAATGAAATAAAACCTATGTAAAGTGCTTCATAAACCTTAAAATGCTATGTAAATATTATTATTAACAATAATAATATTCAGGCACGAGCACAGTCTTGCTTATCATTTTCCTGATTTTCACATCATTAAGAATGTAAACCACCTGGCAACTCTCCATATTGGAGGCGAGCAAGTGAGAAATTCCATCTGTATCATCTCCCAAACAGCACAATCTCTTCCCCAGATTCATTTCATTCTACCCGGCTCCCTCATCAAAATTCAAGGGCAAAGTCTTCAACCCAAGTGGCCTCCTGGGAGGAAGGTTACTTAGAGAGTCAAGGCACATGCCATCAGTGGCCTTTGTTCTGCCGAAGTGAAGACCCAGCCTGCAAAAATGAACCAAAAAGCAAACTTGAAAGCTGTTCCCAGCAGTATCTGTGGGCTCTTATCCTACAGGAAGGAAGATTGAAAGCTGATGATTCAGACAGTGTTCCTTAGTATGTAGATGTTTCCATAGAATATCATGTCAAAGAAATAAACAGGAATATAAATGCAAGGCTTCTAATGATATAATAAAGACATTATCTGGTTCATTATCAGTGATCTTCCCTTTGTTAAGAAAGGGATAGATAGGGATAGGGTTTGGTCCTTGATTTCATCACTATATGGTGCCATATCCCTTTCTCCCAGTGAAAGTTCTCAGATCTAGAATGCTATCTTATATAGCCTGGACCAGTGAGAGGTTTTGTGAGCTGCCCAGAGCCAATTGTCAGAGGCAGGACATGGAGGCCATTCTTGTTTGCTTGTTTTTGCTAGGCTATTAGGTTCAAGTGACTTGTCCAGGATCATCTAGCAAGTCTCGAATACCTGAGGTCTGATTTGGACTGATTCTGACTCTAGAGCTGATATGCTATCTACTGAGCCATCTAGCTGTCCCCTGAGACCAGTTTTCCCAATTCCTATCATCTTCTGTTAAGAAAAGCTTTGGATTTGTAACAACTAGCACAAAACTCATTTTCCTTAAAGCCATTCAAGCCACCTCCTCCACAAAGTGTTCCCTTTTAGTATTCATTATTATGCTTTCCCCTTCCCCTCACAAGTAGAATGTAAGCTCCTTAAGGGCAGGTCCAGTCCTTTTTTTTCCCTGTATACTGTAAGCATAGAGCACAGTACCTGGCACATAGTAGGTGCTTAATAAATGTCTGTTGGATTTACCTGAGTGTAACAGAGTTCTTTTTGAAAATAGTTTGAAGCTGGTGTTATACAAGTATGTGGGATGGTGGTCAGCATTATGATGGGAAACTTAATGAGAAAGAAGACAAATTATTCTACAAAACATTTAGTTTTATTAAAGATCATCACTACCAGAGAATAGGATAAGAAAAATCACCTCCTAAGTAGGTTGTGTGTTTGATATTATTTGAAGAGAAAAGCCTGACCTGAAGAATATCAGAGATTGTCTTTTGTGCTTTTTTTTATCCCCAATACTTAGTAGTACCTGGCAAATAGTAGGCACTTAATAAATATTGATTGACTGATTAATATTGCTATCTCCTTTGGTCATCATTACTATAGACTTACAGCTGATTGTGAGGTCTGCATTGCTATAGCTGATCTGATAGTCAGTTTTAAGCCTATAGTCAGAAGTCAACTCAGAAGACCTAAGTTCAAATTCTAGAATTGCCACTAACATGTGACCTTGCAAAAATGACTTTATTTTTCTTGGGTTTAAGTGTCCTCATCCATATAATGAAGAAATTGGCTTTGGTAGCCTCTAAGATCTTTTCCATTTCTAAATTTATGAACCCATTATCCTCTAGGCCACCATGTATGAAACTCCATGATTATTGCACTCTTATCTCCAATAAAAATAGAGACTTCTTGACCTGAGACAATTATGCAATATTAGCCACATGCCAGTTGTCTTAAGATCACACACTTAGAGCTGGAAGGAATCTTGGAGTTTTTGAGTGCAATCCTCTCTTCATATCAATAGAGAAACAGACCCAGAGAGATTATATAATGATATACCCAAGATTACTTGAGTCCTAAGCATCTGGAGGCAGTTTCAGACAGGGACCTCCTGATGTTCCAGCCTTTCCAAACTGCACTTGCTGCTTCTGTATCACTTTCTCTCTAATCAGTGGTGAAGGAGGCAAAACTTATTTCCCAAAACTTCTATCATATATTTCTGCCCAGTGACACTGACCTTCTTGCTGTTCCATTTACAGGACCCTCCATCTCTCATCTCTGAGTATTCTCTCAGATTGTTCCCCATTCCTGAAAAGTTCTCCCTTCTCATCTCCCACTATTGGCATCCCTCCCTTCTTCAAGTCTCAGCTAACATCTCATCTTCTACAGGAAATCTTTCCCAAACCCTTTCAATTTTAATACCTTCTCCCCTTTAATTTCTAGTTCTCTGCTTCATTTCTTGCCTAGCTTTAATTACTGAGTGGGTGCTTCGATCAGTCAAACTGAGATCTATTAAAGTTCTAATTTTAAAAGGTCAAGGTCTCCCACAGTATTCAGGGCCATCTGCAGTCATCCTGATCTGAATCTTGCCATTGGACACAGATGGCTCAGATGAGAAAATGAGGCTGGTGACTTTGCACAGTCTTCCCTCACATAAATCTAATTCACTTAAGTGCCATAGCATCACCTCCCCGATGTTCCAGTCCTCTTTAGGAATGAAGGACAAACAACAAACAAAACAAATTTATTCTATATGCAGCTTGTTTGTACATATTTGTTTATTTATCTTCCATTAAACTGTGACCACCTTTTACCTTTTTTATATTTCTAGTCCTGGTACCTGGCACATAGTAGGTGCCTTAACCATATTGACTGACTGACTGCAAATGGCCAACAACTGATATCTCCTCTTGGAATCTGCTTGAAGGGCTTTCTTGATCTTGACTACACATTTAGTCACTGTTGATCCTAGTAATGTATGAACTCCATACTCCTAAGTTTTATGTCCTTGTGGAAAATTACATGTGTTATTGTTTTAAAATTTTTGTCCCTGTAATACTGTGTAACATGATAGGTGCACAAAGATTCCCAAATTGCATTGCTCCCTGAAACTCACAAGCAATCTGTAAATGGGGAAGTTGACACACTTTCTCTAACATCACAGAGATAGTAGAACTTAGCCCAAATATATCTCCCATAGTGGGGTGTTTGCATATCCCTCTCTGTATCATAGTCTCTCCCTTTAGTCTTATCTGTCACAATTTATCTCTGCTTCTGTTTCACTGTTTTGTCTCTGAATATCTTGCTTTCTCACTATCTCTGCCTTTCTCTTGCTTCTTCTCTCTCTCTCTCTCAATTTCTCACTGTCTGTTTCTTTGTACATATTCCTCTTCCCCCTCCCTCTCCTCTTCTCCCTCTCTCTTTCTCCCTCTCCTATTCTTCCTCTCCCTCTCTCTGTCCCCTCTCTCCCTCCCTCCCTCTCTCCCTGCCTCCCTCCCCTTCCCCCCTTCTCTCTCTCTCCCTCTCTTGTCTCTCTGTCTCTCTGTCTCTGTCTCTGTCTCTCCTCTCTTTCTCTCTATCTTTCTCTCTCTCCCTCCCTCCTTCTCTCTTTCACTCTCTCTTTGTTTTTGTCTCTTTTTCTCTAAGTTTTTCTCTCTCCTTCCATCTATCTTCTTACCTTTCCTGTCCTGTCTTTATCCATCTCTGACTGTTTCTCCATATGTATTTTTTCATGATATGTACTTCTATATCTCTTTGTATTTCCATTCGTCTATCTCTACCTTTTCTCTTTCTTGCTGTTTTTTTTTCTCTGTGAAGCCTCTGGGCTTGTTTGGCTGTTCCTGTTCTCCATCTCATACTGTCTCTGGCCTTTGTTTCCTACCATTACCACACGCTGCTCTCTGACTATGTGAAAAAGTCAGTTAATGTGGAAATATGTCTTGCATGACCTCATATTATAATGGATATCATATTTATTGCCTTCTCCATGAATAGAGGAGGGGTTGGAGGAAAGGAGAGAATTTGGAACTGAAAATATTCTTTTAAAAGAAAGAAGGCCATCAACTAAGACATATAGCATAAACCATTTCTCAGAATTTCCCCTTAAAATTGTTCCTCATCCTGTGATAAGGTCCAGTCCACTGACTGGAGATCATTTAATAATAGGTCATTGCTTCTCATTTAATCCTTATTTTAAAAGGGGGGGGGGAAGCTGGAAAGATTTACTTTCTAGCTACTCCTGCAAATAAGAATAGAAAAAAGATTAAATTTCACCAGACTTCCTCATATTCCACCTCATCCTGTCACAAATACCCTCATAGGGAACTTGTTTTCATTCAAATAGCTAGTAGTTTGTTTTCTGTACAGAGTGTAGAACAGGACTTAATTTTCTATTACTAACCTGTGAAAATGAGATTAAATTCCTGCTGAGTGAAATGAGCAGAATCAAGAGAACATTGTATATACTAACAGCAATATTGTTTTAAAAACAATTTTGAGTTAATAAGACATTTTGACTTTTATAAATACCAAAATATCTACAGAAGTCATATGAAGGAAGATATTCTCTGCATCCCGAGAAAGAACTGATTACTAGAAGTATGTATGGAATAATTCTACACATATATGCATATTGATGTCTCATGGTAACCATCTCTAGGGTAGAGAGGAAGGAAAGGAAAAAAAGAGAAAGAAACTTACATGACAACTTTATTATATATTTTAAAGAAATAGCAAGTTGTACACAATATATTTGCAGTTTTGTGTGCAATTATCTTTTTAAGGAAATTAAACCACATTATGGAGATGTTTGTTTTATTCTACAAAATAAAAATAAAATAAATTCCTGCTGATATCTGGGGGGAAATTTTTATGAAATGAATATAGAGAGGCAGAGCCATCTACTCTCCTTTCATCTCACAATTAAAATTGATGGCTCCCAGGCTACTGTTATAATTGACCACCAACCTCCTTATATTGCCCAGAGTAACAGTAGAAGGGAGGAACAAGAACATTGGATGGAGAGGTAAGAGACACAGGGACACCCTACCTCATCCAATTAAATTTTTTTAAATTTTATTTTAATAGCATATTATTCTTCCAATTATATGTAAAGATTGTTTTCAACTTTCATTTTTGTCCAATTTTGTATTCCCATTTTTCCCTTCTTCCCTTTTACTTTTCCCCTCCCTAAGCTAGCAAGCAATCTGATATAGGTCATATGTATACATTTATTTTTAACATATTTCCACGAATCATGTTGGGAAAGAAAAATCAGAATAAGCATGAAAGAAAAAACAGAAAACAAAAAGGGTGAAAATATTATGCATTAATCTGCATTGTCTCCATAGTTCTCTCTCTGGGTATAAATGGCATTTTCCAACCAAAATTTATTGGAATTGCTCTGGATCACTGAATTGCTGGAAGAGCTAAGTATCACAACTGATCATCACACAATCTTACTATTGCTTCATACACTGCTCACTTCACTCAGCATCAGTTCATGTAAATATTTCCAGATTTTTCTGAAATCAGTCTGTTCATCATTTCTTTTTCTTTCCCTTTGAGGCAATTGGGGTTAAGTGACATGCCCAGGGTCACACAGCTGGGAAGTGTTAAGTGTCTGAGACTAGATTTGAACTCAGGTCCTCCTGATTTCAGGGCTGGTGCTCTATCCACTGCCATCTTGCTTCCCCCATCATTTCTAATAAAACAAAAGTATTGCATTAAACTCACATACCATAACTTAGCCATTCACCAATTGATGGGTATACATTCATTTTTCAATTATGTCCCAGTATCCCAGTTTTTCCACATCACCTCCATGTATCATTATCTTTTTTTTTTCATCTCAGCCAATCTGATAGGGGTGAGGTTATACCTCAGAGTTGTTTTAATTTGCATTTCTCTAATCAATAGCAATTCACAGCATTTTTATATGACTATAGATAGCTTTAATTTCTTCATCTAAATTTATCTGTTCATATTCTTTGACCATTTATCAATTGGAGAATGACTTGTATTCTAATAAATTTGACTCAATTCTTCATATATTTTAGAAGTGATATCTTTATCAAAAATGTATTGTTTCCAAATTTTTTACTTCCTTTCTAATCTTGGCTGCATTGATTTTCTTTGTGCAAAACATTTTTATTTTAATGTAATCAAAAACATCAATTTTGCATTTCATAAAATTCTTTATTTCTTGTTTGATCATAATATTTTTACTTCTTCAAAGATCTGACAAGTAAACTATTCCTTGTTTTCCTAATTTGCTTATAATATCACCATTTATGTCTAAATCATGTATCCATTTCAACCTTATCTTAGTATAGATGTGAGATATTGATCTATGCCCAGTTTCTTCCATATTATTTTTAGGGTTTCAAGAAATTTGTGTCATATAGAGAGTTCTGATACCAGAAGTTGGAGTCTTTGAGTTTCTCAAACAATAAATTTCTATAGCCATTGACTGTTGTGCCTTGTCTACCTAATCTAGTCCACTGATCCACCACTCTATTTCTTAGCTACTATCAAATGGTTTTGGCGATTGCCCTTTTATAATACAGTTTTTGGTCTGGCTCTCATCCACTTTTAAGTAGCTCTGGGCCTCAGTTTCCTTTGTTAAATGAAGGGATAGAAAGATTAACTATGGGATACTTAAGCTTCCTTACAACTTTTACAACAAACTGCTATACTCTAATTTCAACTGGCAGTATTTGAACATGTTTTAAAGATAGTTATTATAAAATATAATCTTCATTACATATATGTTCTATCTTTTCTCCAACAAGGCTGAGTATTTTAATGACCAGAAAGGTGTTTATTTTATCACAGTCAAATTCACTCCAAGACACTCGTAAGTGTCTTAAGAATTATTCTACATTCCTGAAACTCTGGCAGGTAGTTGCAAAATCACACAATTGCATGTGTAACTCCATGCAATCCAACAATGAATTATCAAGTTGTATTCTCTCAAAATTGATCCCATGGCTTTAGCCCAGATCCTCATTAAATGGACCATTTTTTTCTCTTTGAATCAACCACTGAAGTTTGTCTTCAACTTTTAGATCCTTGTGTATGTACTTCTGACAGAATTTTTTGGTGAAAAAAATCTGTGGGGTTTGAGTAGACCACAAGCTCAATATGACTGAACAATATTAAATGTTGGCTAAGAAAATCCAAGGCTGCCTTAAGAGATGTAGCTTCCAGGAATAAGGAGGTAATAGTCTCATTGTATTTTATCATGGTTAAATGCCTTCTGTAAAATTGTATTCAGTTCTGGTACATTTAAAGAAAGGATATTATTAATAAGGTGAACTGTCCAGAGAAGGATATCAGAATAATAAAGGGTTTTTATTTTTATTTCATGCTGTGTGAAGATCTGTTGAAGAAATCAGGGTTCCCTTTCATATCTTTAATGATAGAAACAAAGTGAAGGAAAACAAGAAAGGAAGAGGATGGTGAAATTACAAAGTTGTTTTTGACCATTTAAAGACATTAATTTGGCAAATGATGCTATAAATGAGGAGACCTTATGCCATGACTAAAAAGTAGACATACCCCTTGAGGACCTACAGAGTATTAGTCATGGTATTTCTGTTGGAAAGGAAACTAGAGGAATTAAAGAAATTGAAGCTAAATGGATGTGAGAGTCACATTAAATACAATGAGATTGGGGCCATGAAAGGGATAGAATATCACACAGCAAAAACAAGAGGTGAAAGAAGTACATGATGAGTGATCCACTAGTATCCACATAGTCCCAAGATATCTAGAGGAGGTTACCCACATGCATCAAATCATCATGGATTAAATGGACTCCCAGAGGTAGAATGATGGGAGAGTAGAAGTAAGAGATACATGGGTTGGGCAGGCATGATGGGTCACAATTTGCTGGTGCAGGATGGAGGAATAGACATGAAGAGATCCTAAGAATAGAAGATTGTTGGATATTGAAAGAGTATGAAAAATCTGGTCCTGAAACCCCAAATTTATTTGCCAGGAAATTTAGATTAGATGAATTTAAGTGGAAATTTGGAAACATATTTAATTTCCTAATGAACAAAACAATTCTTTAATGTTTTGAAAAATATATTGATCAGAAGAGCCAGAAAATAAAATAAGAAAATGAAATAAAAGGGGATATAGTAGGATTAAGACCTACTACTTTATAAAGTGATGGATATCCTAGTTCTTTCTGATAGCTCCATAAGTGTGGCTCAGACTTATATAGGGTATACTAGTCAACGTAGTGATTTCTGCCCTTGGAACTTCAACTACTAGGCTTAGAGACCTGGAACTTCAGAGTGTACTGTTTCATAGATTTTCTTAGGATTTGAGAAGAACTTTGAAGGAAGTTAGGGAGTCTAAGAACCAAAAGGAGATGATTCCAACCATAGAAGACCAAAGTAAAAGACACAGAGAAAGACTATGAAATGTGATATAAATGGGACAGTGTATAATCCAATTTTACTGGAATATGGACCCCAAAAATCCCAGCACTGGAAACAAGAGCCACTCTATATCCTCCCTGCCCAAGACTAACAGGGCAGGGAGCCACTTTCCTGTCACAGAGCCAATAGTGACCAGCTGCAGAAGAATGGCCACATTATAACCCCCGATACCATGCCATGCTTTCTCCTCCCTCAACCTCTGCTGGCTGTCCCAAGCTTCACTTCACTTCCACTTTTAGACAGTCTGGGCCATCCTGGCCCTCATGCCAATCAGAAAACATCCCAGTTCTGGCAATTCCTATAGAAACACTATTTCTGAAATTTGGGGACGAAATTCTTATAAAGAAAATGAGCATATTGACTCTAAAGGCCCTCAAGTCCCATGTAGCTCTAAAGCAATCACTGTGGTTTCAAGGCTTCTTATATATGGAAACTTTGGGGAAGCCATTCACGCTCCCTTCCTCTTTTTTTCTCTTCTTTTAATGAATGTAGGGGTCAGTCTAGATTATGGTTCTAAAGTAATAACCAACAGAAAGATCTATGCAGTCAAGAGAACAACAAATCCTAAGGTGTAAAAACCTCTCTGATAAGGATTAGTAGTGATCATGAAAATAATATTAATAATAATAATGAATAATAAGCAATAACTATGTCCATAACAACAATCACCATTCCTGGGATTTATGTAGTACCTTTTAAAAAAGTAAGTACCTTAAAAAATACATTCAAATGCAATTTGTGTTACATGGTACATTGGAAAGAATGTGGAACCAAAAGTCACTTCTTACCCATGTGACCTTGCACTCAGATCTATGGGCCTTAGTTTGTTATTTTTTTTCTGTAAAATGAGGGTGGGAACTAGATATTCTTGGAGTAGAAGATGTATGTATGATACTATAACCCTGGGAGTTGTGCCTTACATGGATCTGTGCTATCCATACACTCTTTTGACATTAAGCTGGATCCTGAGGCTAAGATAGATAATTATGTTCCAAAGTATTTGTGGAAAAAAGATAGGATAATTTTACTGGAACTCTCAGAAGATTCCTTGTGTTGGGTAAAGCTCCAAATCACCAATTTTGGCTTTACAATATTCACATGATCTTCTACCTCCTAAAGCCCAGACCTCCCTGAAAAGGATGTCACTAGCTATATTTTAAGATTGGTGCCAATATTAAGCTTACTTAATATTCTGTAACCACTGGAATAATTTTAAAGCTTCTATTTTTTTCATGGGTTCAAATTCTGGCTCTGTGACCCGTGGCACACCTTTGCTTATTTATTAAAAAATAATGATTGGAACAGATGAACTCTGGTATCATGAAGCTTGGAATCTGAGCTTCATTTATAATAATTGCAAGGTCAATCTGCCTCAATCCTTTTTCTTGCTTTTGCCTAATTGAAGACATCATCAGTGAAGGAAGTTTGGTACAGGTTCAAAGATTCCTGGGCACTAAAACAGAGACTTGTACCTGGCAGTCAGAGCACCCTGGATGCAATTTATACTGATCTTTTTAAATGTAAGATGCCAAGCCACCAATCAACAAGTATCTATTAAGCATTTGTCATATTCCTGAATTCTATGGTAAGTCCTGAGGATATAAGTATAAAAGTCAGAGTGTTCCTGATTCCCAAGAATTTACTTTCTCCTGAAGAACTTCACCCCATTCACAAATAAGACAATATGAAAAATATTGTTTTAAAAAAATAGAAAATAGTTTTGGTGAGAGTGTGGGAACTAAATAGGGAAGATGAAAAAACATCTTTTGTTGAAAGTGACACTGGAGGGTTTGAAAGGAAGCAAGCTACCAACAGTTGGAAATGAAGGGAGGGAATAGCCCATGCAATGGCTCAAATACAAGAAGTGGAATATTGTGAGCCAGCAAGATAAAGTAGATGAGTTTGGATGAAATTAGAGACTATGAGGGAGAATAAGTTGTAATCCGGCTGTAACATGGCTGACCTCAGGTTGCAAAGAACTTTAGATGCCAAACATTGTCCTCCAGACAACGGGGAATCACTGAAGCTTCTTGAGTAGAAGAGTGACATAGTCGACCTGTGCTTGTAAGGTTATCAAGATGGCAGCATTGTGGAAGAGAAACTGGAAAGGAGAGAAAGAGATGGGCTACAGAGAGAAAGATTAAAAACTTATTACAAAAGTCCAGCCAAGAGATGAAGGGGGCCCAGAATGGGCTGCCTTTGTTTAATTGGAGAGAAAGGAACAGGTGGGAATGGGATTCTGGAGGCAGAATGGGGAAGATTTGGCACCTGCTTAAGTACAGAAATGAAGAGACTGCAAAGGCACAGGCAATTCCAATATAACTGGTGACTTGTCCTTGCAACAATCCTCCTGGTCCTCCAAACATTGATCAGGCATCTGATATGCTTGGGGAGAGAATAGTGGTCCTCTATTCTCTAGAGAATTCCCTTTCCTATTTTCACCATGATGACAATCCTCTGGGCTTTTTTCCATTCTTTAGGCTTGTAGAGACCCTTGAACTTCAGTTCATTTGTAGACAGAGACCACTTTCCACTCTTCTGTTGTAGGATTCTTCTAATAACAGCAACAACAAAAACTAACAATACAATGACTTCTATACAAATACTTCTATGGGAAAAGAGACATACTGACTCCTCCAAAAGAATGATTGTGAGGAAAAGATGAGAAAAAGAGGGACAGTGAAAGAGACAAAGACAGAAAATTAACAGAGAGAAGTGACTGCCATAAGTAGCAGCAGTAGTTGAAGAACAGATCACTATCTAGCCTTGCCACTGCCTGACTTATTTGAGTATAGATTGTGAGGCAGAATGGAGATCTTAGGTGAAAAGATTGCGTCAGGGACTTGAGGTGGGAAGTGACTTCACTTTAGAGAGGTCACGATAGAGAAGGAAAATCATAATCACAGTCTGACACAACCTAGGGTTCACAGAAGTAATATATATAATGTGTAGTAAAAAAAAAAATATATATATATATATATATATATATATATATATATATATATATATATATATATATATATATATATATTTCACAGCTGAAAATTCTTTAGGGAACATAATTCTAAGAGTAACAGGAAATTTCAAGAATGAAAATTTGCAGACATAAAGGAAATGATTTCCATGAGGAGGAAAGGGAATGCCATTTGAAAAGACTAATGATTAAATCACAGGCCTGCATCAACTTTAAAAAAAGATCCACACCCAATAAATGCCCTTAAAAATTCACTCATATTATATTTCATTCCCTCAGGATCCTGCCCTCTGCTGGATAGCAATGTGTCAATACTTTAAAATCAATTACATCAATCAGGTTTCCTAGGTAACATTTACCAAATTGCAATCTGCAAGACTCCAGAAGGCCCTTATGTGATCATAATAATAGAAATTAAAGGCAATATGTCAGATGGGTTGAGAAGATGAGTTGGGTTGGTCAGGAATAGAAAGCTGCTTCTTGCTGCAATCAGCTCACCTTCTACTGAAAGCAACTGAAAGGGCAAAGGAAGGCCCAAAGCCTTGGAGAGAAAATAGGCTTGAAGTGTCCATGGGGGCAGAAAGAGTACATCCTGAGCAAGTCGAACTCTTCTACTTCAACTCCATCTCTTCTACTGCCAAAGTTTGGACTAAGAAGTCAGGAAAAGAAAAAAATCAAGTTATTCGAGAAATGCTGAATTCCTGGGTTGAGAAGTATGAAGATGAGATTATATTCTTTTCTGTTTTTCCTTCTCATCTAACACTTTAAGAATCTATAATTTTGTTTGTCATGGTACATCTTCTAGTCATATCGAAAGAGGCCTTTCTAGATTGTAACCTGGAGGATCACTTGGTTTCAAAAACAATAAAAATAAAAACTGCCAGAATTCAATCTGGTGATGAAACTCCTTATCTTAAGAGTCAATGTTAGACAATACCTTATGGTTTGCAAAATACTTTTAGGTGGCGCAAGAGATAGAATTCTGGATCTGGACTTATTAAGACTTAAGTTCAAAACCCAACTTCAGACATATACTATGTCACCCTAGGCAAGTCATTAATTTCTTTATCAGTAATATTGAGGATAATAATGCTACCTATCTCTTAGGGTTATTATGAGGTTTAAAGAGATAATATTTATGAGTTGTTAATAAACACTTTTTTTTCTTTCTAGTTCCTTCCTTCCTTTCCTCCTTCCTTCCTTTCTTCCTTCTTTTCTTCCTTCTTTCCTTCCTTCCTTCCTTCCTTCCTTTCCTGCTTCCTTCCTTCCTTCCTTCCTTCCTTCCTTCCTTCCTTCCTTCCTTCCTTCCTTCCTTCCTTCCTTTCTTCTTTCATTCTTTCTTCCCTCCCTCCCTTCCTTCCTGTCAACTTGGTTGTCTGTCTTCTGGCTTGAAATCTCTGATATATAATCTAAGAAAGCTTAGTAAACTATTAGGAAATGGTGGAGATTATCGCTGTAAAATGGGATGGAAAGTCAGGAGCCATCTGACCTCTTCCCCATTGTGCAAATGAGAAAACTGTGACTCAGGGAAATCAAGTGGCTTGCCAGAGGTTGTACAACTACTAAGTGTCAATGGCAGGATTCAAGCCCAGCTCCTCCACTATCAGTCTTGTTTCCACTGAACCACTAAAACTGAAGAACAGATATATTTAGGGGGCATAGGAAGAGAGACAGCTTTCATCCTAGCTCAGAGCCTGCTGTAATTTCCTCTGTCTAATCTCCACAAACATCCAAGGTGTGTTCTTTAAGCATGTCCAACATGGCACTATGCCCAAGGAGGTCAGAAAGAGATCAGGGGCACTGAGGGGTCTGATTGGGAGGTGAGGGCCCTTTGCCACTGCCTCTTGGTGCCCCCTATTTCCATGGTTTGCAGCCTTGATTAGGCTCCGTTGCAAGCTGCACCAGCAGCATGAGGCAGGTTGAGATTGAATATTGAGTTCTATTTGTTATTCGGCAGATGTTTGTTTAAAGAAAGTGGAAACAGGTGTGCAAGAGTTGATTTAATTAAATGATGGAGAGCTGCACACGCTGATCCATGGCCATTTTCAAGGAGAGGCATCGAATGTGCTAATTAATCATTTGTCTGCCAGTGACCGGGGAACATAATAGAAAACAATGTTCCCTGTTACCATAGATATGAAACATGTAGTCCCTCCCTGCAGCCTGACACCACTGTTTACAATAGCACTAATTAAGATGCAGTACATGCCTTCTTCCAGATTGCCAGAGTGGAGGGGCTTGGAACTCTTTGGAAGGAATTTGCTGTAGGAAAATCACTTTTATCCCTGGACCTAAAACTATAGGAAGAAGTTCTCAGAAGAGTCTGAGATTAGTGGTGAGCCAAGAATTCTTAGCCCCTCCTCCTGATGGCTGGATGGCCGGTCCACCTAGCCTGGGCAAGAAGATGACCCTTGAAAGTGGTTGTTTCGGGGAAGCATTTAAAAGGGACTTTGTAAGACCATATGACATCATAAATAGGGATGCTATTAGGAGACATTTCTAGATAACCATCCCAAGATTATCACTGGAGCAAAAGCTCATTTTTTTCTTTTTTTACATTTATTTTTTATTATAGCTTTTTATTTACAAGACATAAGCATGGGTATTTTTTCAACATTGACTCTTGCAAAACCTTCTGTTCCAATTTTTCCCCTCCTTCCCCCCACCTCCTCCCCCAGAGGGCAGGTTGACCAATACATGTTAAATATGTTAAAATATATGTTAAATACAATACACACACACACACACACACACATGTCCAAACAGTTATTTTGAAAGGCTCAACTTTTTAGCAATATTCTTTTGGTGTCGTTTTATGGCTTGGAATCATGGAATGAGAATTGATTGATTAATTGGATTCAAAGAAGAATTGTTAATGGTTCCATAGCAACATCGCAGGAGGTTTTCAGTGGGCTACCTTAGGGATCTTTACTGGGTTCTGTGCAATGTAATGTTTTTATTGATGACTAGATAAAGGCATAGATACTATGCTCATCCGATTTCTAGATTATGCAAAGCTAAAGTAGCCAACAATCAAAACCCAAAAGGAGCTTGACATGCAAGAACTTTGGGTAGGTATTTCTTATGAAATCCAATAAGATCAAAGGTAAAGTCTTGGAGCTATAAACAAGAAATCGACCTCACAAGTTTAAGATAGGGATGACATGAATAGATAGCAGTTGCTCTGGAAGACCTGGAGTTTTCAGGAGATTGCAAATTCAGTATTAATTGGTAGTGGGTTATGATTGACAAAAAGCTCATCTTGAATGTGCATTAGAACTGCACGACTGGAGATAGAGCCAAGATGGCAGAATGGAGGAAGCAATCTAAATGATCCCTCCCAAAATACTCCTCCAATTCTAAAGTGCTAAGGCAAACAAAAGGTCAGTGTGAAATATTTCCCCAACCTAAGAAAAGTTCTGTGACACCAAGTCACAGTCTGGAATGAACACAGGGACAGGATCAGTAGTGCATCTGTTAGTTTGAGAGAGAATTTAAGAATTATTAAACTGCCCAAAAGTCATCCTCACAAAAGAGCCCTGACATCATATTTCAAGAAATTATAAAAGAAAACTGACCCAGTGAATAAAAAAAAATTGAAAGATCTATTGATCACTTCTTGAAAGATATACCAAAATGAAAACTTCCAGGAATATTATAGTCAAAATCCCAAATTCT